>NC_136299.1:1217500-1424347 GCF_964198595.1 Lampetra fluviatilis
GGGGCGGCTTCTGTCGCAAGGGGCCGCGTAAATCGGTGGCTGAAAAGGCCCTCCTGAAGGCCCAGTTTAAACTTTATAAGACTCAGGTGAGGGTGCACCAGAGCATCCAGCAGCTGTGGCGGGACGCAGCCGCGGTTGCTGCCACCAAGGAGCTGAAGGAGGAGGAAGAAAAGAAGAAGGAGTGGAGCGCGGGAGCAGGAGATCACAAGAAGGTGTCCAAATGGCCCTTTGTCAACAGATGGAGGCGCAATAGGATCTCTCCCCACAAGGTCAGCAGACCAGGTGAGGAGATTGAACTTGGCATGGTTGCGAGGGACAGGGGTGGGGGGGTACGGCGCGCGGTCAGAGACTTGCCCGGTCTCAGGTGATGCTAAACGCGTGATGTTGATTGTAAATCTGGAGGGAAAAACTGAAGGACTCGGAGAAAAATCGATGTGACCACGGGGAGAGACATGCAAACTGCATATATACCACAGGGGTCAGGGTCGAGATTTAACCCACGACCACTTATATACCAGGCAGGATAGTTAACATTTCGCCACCGTGGTACCCTTAAAGGTAAGGCGTGTTGAAGCAGTGCACCTAGTGTGGACAGCGAGGCTCAAATTGAAGCGGTTTTGAAAAGTTCTTCTGTGATGCCACCTTCTCGGGCACCGCGAGAGCACGTGAGTGACGAGGCGATGGGGTCGTTTTGTCACAGGAACAACCGCCCAGACAGCAATGGACTGGGATGCTCCCGTCGCACTTGTGGATGAATCCATGGCCACCAGCCTGACCCTGAGCAACATCACCATCCACCTCGCTGGCACCGGGAGTGGCAACAGCAGCGACGGCAGCAGTGGCTACCCGTCACAGTCCGAGTCCTCCAAGTGTTTGGCAGACTCGTCTGTCATCGATTCCAGCGATGATGGCTCCCTCCACAGCGACCCTTGCACCCCTCTGCCTCTCCAGCTGGTAAATATATATCTGTAGTGTTTCTCAAGCTTTTTTGTCCCGCCAACCTCTCACTCTTGTGACAAAACGCATTCTCCTTCTCTCTTAATGTCAGTCATACAGAATGATGAATATGACCAGAACATACATTTTTTAATATTTAAATGCAGCTGAAAGGTTTTTATTTTTATTGGCAGCATTTAGATCTTGGTTAGTGTAGTTTAATCAGGGTAGTTTACCAAAAAATAATGTTTTAAGTATTGTTTAATGTTCAAAACAAAAGGTTTGAACATTAATTATTTCCAGTTCAACCTGCGTTTGCATCACAGCTCCATGGACCACCTGGTGGTCCGTCGCGGACCACTGGTGGTACCGGGGGCCACACACATGGATGTTGGCCGCATCCTGATTGCCTATTACCCCAACTGCAGGAACTCGTCAACGCGGACCCTACGGTCATGGAACCACACGGTGTGCTGTCCCTCGACCAGGAAGCATCAAGCAAGCGTTGGATAGTGGTCATGGTGCCATCAGCCCATTGGAAGACAGGCCAGGGATCGGTAGGGAGTGACTTACATATGCAAACACATTGGGACCTGTAGTAAAGACTCAGATCCCATATACAGCCTTTACAAACTTCTGGGGCAAGTTTTTGTGTCCGAGTGGCGATGTTTAAACACGCACCAAGTACTAATTTGAGACTCGATGGTCACTGGTGTTGGCCGTGAGGGGCATTAAATTCTGGTCACTGAGTTCATAAAGCAGCGCGCCAACTTTTACACTGCTGCTTCACGATAACATACACATGTACACGTACCCACATACGCGTTCACACATGCAACGAAAGCCATGTTAAAGTGTTCGCTGTGAAGCCCGGAGCGTCGGTTTGGGATTTGCGAGCGAATCGCGCGTTTGCCTCGGGCATTCTCGACGAACTAATGTTCATGGTGGTCTCCTTCACAGGTCTCCCAGCCCCGGGGGGGAAGTCATGTTATCAACGTGGTTCCAATCAGAAGGTGACATTTTTTGTGTTAACATTAGATGTGTTTGGAACCACGTTGATAACATGACTTCTGCTTCTGCTGACTCAATGTCAGCCAAATGCAAAGCTAACCTGATTTCTAAATTCAACCTCCTATCTAAAAAGAAACCAGAGCCACACATCGCAAAGCTGGATGTTAACAAGACCGTGATTAATCAGAGTAACATTCCAATCTCTGACAATCTAAAAACGGTACTGGCCAAAGGACTAAATTTCGCCGTCACCCCTAAATATATACCAGTAGAGGATATGATTTCTCAGATTGATGTAGCCCTCAGAGGCATAGGACACATCCATGCTGATGTAGCAAGAGCTGAAATAGCTACTATTCTCAAGAATGCTAAGAAACCCACTAGTAACATCAGCAAAAACGAACGCTCTGAACTCGCGAATTTAAAAAAGAGAGATGATATAGTCATCCTCTCGGCAGACAAGGGCAATGCCACGGTCATCATGGATAAAGATTCATACAACAACAAAATCCTGGACCTTATTGATGGGAGTTACTCCAAAATTAAAAACGATCCCACTAAAAGCCTAACGACAAAAACCAACAGTATCATCATGAGTTCGACTTCCCTAATCGAACCAAGCAAACGTCCCTCTCTAAAACCATCGGCGGCAAGACTTCCCAGACTCTATGGTCTTCCTAAAATCCATAAAGAAGGCACCCCGCTACGACCCATCGTGTCGACGATAAACTCTCCGACGTACAAACTAGCCCGTTTTCTATCAGATACTCTGCTCCCCTTCACAGGCAAGACCTCTTCGGCAGTACTCAACTCAACCCAATTAGTCTCTATGGTTAAGGACATGGTACTATCTCCTGATGACATTCTCGTCAGCTTTGATGTAGTATCTTTGTTTACCAAAGTCCCAGTACCGGACACCCTAACAATAATTGAGGACTTAGTCCAACAGGGATTGAATTCTGATGTACCTGCGCTGGTTAGGCATTGCCTCACCAACACCTATTTTACCTGGAATGGCACCTTCTACAAACAGAATGAGGGTACCCCTATGGGCTCCCCCTTGTCACCAGTTATAGCCAACATTTTCATGGAAAAGTTTGAATCAGACGCCATCCAGACATCCACCCTGCGTCCTTCCCTGTGGAAGAGATATGTGGATGACACTTTCGTCATCTGGCCACATGGCCTCCCAGCATTGAACCACTTCTTGGACCACATCAATTCTAGACACCCATCTATCAGATTCACCATGGAAGTGGAGAAAGACGGTAAACTACCATTCTTGGATATTCTGTTTAAGAGGAGGCTTGACGGATCCTTGGGACATTCTGTCTACAGGAAAGCCACCCACACAGATTCCTACCTGAAACCGGATTCCCACCACCACCCATCTCAAAAGAATTCTCTCATCAAAACGCTATACCACAGAGCCCATGGCATTTCTGACCAACACCACCTGACTGATGAATTAAGACATGTACATCGGGCCCTCAGGATGAACGGATACTCTGACCGTACTATCCGCCAAGCTGTCTCTCCCACCACACAGAAACAACCACATGAAACTCCGACCAAAACTATCACGTTACCATACATAGCAGGCGTGACCAAAAAGATCTCCAAAATTCTAAACAAACATAAGATCCAAGTCCGATTCAGCACAGTGCATAAAATCCGTGAACTGATTCCATCTGTGAAGGATGTCGTTCCTGACTTACAGTATCCTGGAGTCTACAAATTGAGTTGCATTTGTGGTGATTGCTACATTGGAGAAACAAAACGTCATGTTGCTGATCGTGTCCGCGAGCACAAGTCAGATCTGAAACACGGCAGAACTGATTCTTCGGCCGTTGCCGATCATTGCTACAACTCGGCGGGCTCTCATGAAATTGTCTTTTCCGAGACCAAGGTTCTCTGCAAGCCTCCTGGCTACCATCAAAGGTTTGTACACGAAGCCATACAAATATACAAACACAGACATAATTTCAACCGTGATGATGGGTACAAACTCAGTAATCACTGGAAAGATGTTATTAACCACGCAAAAAAGACTTAATTACACTTTTTGGACCATCTTATCTGACAGGCACTATTTTAATTTACTTCACCGAGTGTTAACATCCCCAGTTATTTTTAACAGTACTCTCTTCATTTTTCAGCCTGCATTGGTATAAACATGGGCATTTTCGTTCCTTTGTTCTATCATGTGTATCAGACCTCCCCTCCCCCCTCTCTGCCCATTGTGTTGGCGTGCGCAGCAGCCGCGTCCAAGCCGTCGCCAAATGTTTTGTTGGCTCCCTCCCCCTCCCACCCCCCTCCCTCCCGATACGTTCCATTCATTGGCTACCACATTCTGATGAACTCCCCCCCCCTCTCCTCCCCCCTTCAACTTGCTTATAAGGGATTACATCTTGAATCATTGCTTCACTTGATGCAGCTAATCTGGCTGTGACGGTCCCACCTGATGACGGAGACTTGTGTTGCCTCCGAAACGTCGTGAATTTTATTTTTATTTTTGTTTTGTTTTATTTTACTTTCATTACTTTTAATGTTTTACCTACGTGACTTTACCGAAAAAACCTGAGAATATGAATCATTGCAGTCACGAAAGCTTCAAATCTAGAATTGGTAGAGTAATTCACAACATTTACAATTTGAGTACGACATTTCGCTGGCAATTACATCCAGCATCATCGAGCAATTTGCCAGAATATTGAAGCAATCCACCTGCTTCCAGTCTGAAATGTAGAGCAAGACAACGTCATCACTGAACCCAATCACGTGCAGAGATCGGAGGCAGGGGAGGGGGGGTTCTTGTAATTTTATAATAGATTAGTAATCAGTTAATTCATATGTGTTTCATCTTTAGGGAATTGTAATTGTAAGATGTATTACTTAATAATATGCTTCCAGGCCGCGCTAAGCCTCTGGCTGTCAGAGCGGTTAAAATTATTTCTCTCAATTTAAATGGATTCTCGAATTAGTCTTGGCCAGTAATCATTATTTTACACAACATTTTAACGATTGAGTGCCAATGTTGGCAAGCATGTTCTGAAACTGCCGACAGTTGTGTTTGAGAGTATTTAATATTTCTTGTGTTCTTTTAGTTGTATGCTAATGTTGTGTCCCGTCTGTACAAAATAGCATATGCCACATAAGCAATTAATCCGATACACACGTAGGCTTTCGCGACCAATATTCATAATAAAAGTTTTTGGGTGAGATCGTTTAAGTAAATGTGATTGGGTTCAGTGGTGACATCGTCCTGCTCTATGTAATACTAGAAGCAGGTGGATTGCTTCACTATTCTGGCAAATTGCCCGATGATGTTGTGGATTTACTTTCCAACATACTGGTGAGCTGAAGTAATAACTAATTGGCGTTTTGTTTATGCAACTAATTGGCTGTGTGGGGCGGTGGAGGGTTACAACACTGCGTATGATTTTTTACTGTAAATAAATTATATTCTTTGGGTCTTTCGGTAAAGCCAGGTAGATAGATCAAATAATAAAAAAATTATGAAGATGAAAATAATAACAATATCACGACGTTTCGATTGAAACACAAGCAATCGTCATCAGGTGAGAAATATCGCGGGAGAGCTGCTGAGAATGGTGGGAGCGCTGCCAAGTTAAGGAGTTATCAAGGTTTGGGATGGTTGTAGCCCAAAGGTCAGTGGGAGGGGCTAGAGATTAAATTTGCGTGTAAATGTAAGATCGGGAAAATTTTGACAAACGAAGCTGTGGGGGTGGCCATTATATTGTGAGAGATTAGCATGTCAATGTAAACAATTTGCTTGTCAATGTAAGCTCGGAGAGAGCTCGGCAAGAGCATTGCCACATGGAGATGGACAAAGATAGCAGGCCGCCATTTACTAATACAGCTAACGCTGGCTGTATTAGTGAATGTAACTCGGAGAGTCGAAAATAACTGCTAACATAGGTAGGGAGGGAACATCACAGCCAGTTATGACCTAAACTGGTTAATAACATCTTTCCCATGATTGCTCAGTTTGTACATTTCCAAGCAAATTTCTTTCTTAGATATGCTAATCTCTCACAATACAATGGCCACCCCCACAACTACGTTTGTCAAGATTTACCCGATCTTACATTTACATGCAAATTTCATCTCGAGCCCCTCCCACTGATCCTTGGGCTGCACCCATCCCAAACCTTTATTACTCCTTACTTTAGCAGCGCTCCCACACTATTTCTCAGCTGATGACGATTGCTTGTGTTGCGATCGAAACGTAGTGATATTGTTATTATTTTTGTTACTTTTATCTTTATTATTTTTTATTATTATTTGATCTATCTACGTGGCTTTACCGAAAGACCCAAAGAATATGAATTTCTGCAGTCACGAAAGTCAAGATGTAAATAAATTGTCTTAATAATTCACTTCTTCTTCCTAGCGTTGCTCCCGCTGTGGCACAGGGTCCGCTTTTCGGCATTGTCTTCTCCATTTGGCTCAGTCCAGGGCATCTTCGGGGGATGCGTTGACCGTCTTCATGTCTTCCTTTATTCGATCCATCCATCGCTTCTTCGGACGTCCGCGTGGACGGCGGCCCTCTGGCTCAATATGCATGGCAGTCTTGGCCACTGATGACTCTTCACTTCGCATCACATGGCCGTACCACCGAAGCCTTGCCTCAAGCATCTTGTCCGCAATGGGGGCCACACTAAGTCGCTTCCGAACGTCTTCGTTCATGACACGATCCCATCGAGTCAGTCCAAGGCTCCATCTGAGCATCCTCATCTCCATGGTATGGAGGGCTTGTTCGTGTACAGTTGCGGCTGGCCAGCACTCGGATCCATAGAGTGCCACCGGTTGGACAATGGTCTTGTAAATTTTTCCCTTCAGCCTATCCGGCATTTTCCGATCACAGAGGACTCCGGTGACTTGCCTCCACTTCATCCATGCCGCATTGACTCGTGACCTCACATCAGTCGTGATGCTTCCATCTGAGCTGATGGTGGAGCCCAGGTACTTAAAGTCCGTCACTTTCTTCAGATCTTCTCCGTCAATGCTGATGGTGCCGTCGGTTTGGGGGCCACACTCCATATACTCTGTCTTTTTGATGTTGAACCTCATCCCGTTTTCGTCCAAACGTTCCTTCCACATGCGCGTTTGTCTTTCCACATCTCTCTCTTCATCTGAGAGTAGGACGTCATCCGCATAGAGAATTGACCATGGCAGGGGCGTGTGCAGGTCAGCAGTGATCGTGTCCATGCACAGGATAAACAGGAGTGGTGACAGGGCCGATTATTGGTGCACTCCAACGCTGATGGGAAATGGCGGTGATATGCCCACTGCGCACCTGACTGCACTGGTGACGTTCTTGTGTAGGAGTTGCACCCAATGCACGTAGGTTTCAGGGACTCCATGGGATCGAAGTGAGTGCCAGATGAGGTCGTGGGGGACCCTGTCAAATGCCTTTTCAAGGTCTAGGAACGACACGTGCACAGCTTTGTTCTTCTCTCTGTGCCTCTCCAGCAGGAGCCTCGCCGCGAATATGGCGTCCGTAGTGCCACATCCTTTGACGAAGCCGCATTGGTTGGGTGATAGGGTGATGATGTTTCTAATCCTCGTGTCCAAAACTCGCTCAAAAATCTTCATCGCATGACACAGGAGCCGGATTGGCCTGTAATTCGAGCATTCTGCCACGTCCCCATTACCCTTCCAAATTGGAACCGTCGTGCTGGTCGACGAGGCTTCTGGGACCTCCCCGGTGCTCGTGATGGTGCTGAAGAGCTGGGTAAGGAGGGCAGCACCCTGCCTGCCAAGGATCTTCCAGGTTTCAGCAGGGATATCGTCCGGGCCAGTCGCTTTCCCATTCTTCATTCTCTTGATAACTTGTTCCACTTCGATGATGGTGATAGGCAAAACGGGACCGAGGACGTGTTCAGCGCTAATAATCGGTGGGTGGGGAAATTCCTGGTTACAGATTCCAGAGAAGTAGTCGCTCCAGCGTTGAAGGATGGCGGTCGGGTCTCTGAAAGCGCTGTGATTCTCATCCTTTATGCATTTAACCTGACCAATATCCCGAGTTGAACGATGGCGCGCCTCTGCCAGTCGATAGATCTTATTGGCACCTTCTGGGGTGTCCAGTTCGACATACAGTTGGTCGTATTGAGCTAATTTTACCGCTGCTACTACTCGCTTCACTGCCGATTTGCAGTTTCTGTAGTGTTGGTAATCCAGATCTGCGAGCGTTTGGCGCCACTTCTTGAAAGCTAGCTTCTTCTTTTTCACTGCTAGCTGCACTTCTTTGTTCCACCACCATATTTGCTTGTCAATGAAGCGTTTTCCCGGCTTATTTAGCCCCAGTGCTTCCGTTGCTGCTGTGCACAGTTGGCCGGCGAGATCTTCCCAAATTGCATTCGCTGGTCGGTTGGTGTTCACGTCAATCTGATTGAGGGCGACTCTCAGCTGATCCTTGCATTCCTTCATCTGCCACCACTTAATTCGCTGCTGTCCCGTTGTTGGTGGGCGATGTCGCTGGCCAATGTCCATTTTCATGTCCATGACCAGGATGCGATGTTGTGGGGCGATGTTGTCCGATGGTATGACTAGTGTTTGTCACCGTTTTCAGCTTATCCCGCTTGACAAGCCAGTAATCAATTTTAGTTGATCTCCCACCACTGGCGTACGTAATGAGGTGGGACGGTCTCTTCTTGAAAAAGGTGTTGGCGAGGACAAGATCATGGGCTTCCGCAAAGTCCAGGGCTCGGTTTCCCTCATCGTTCTGGGTACCATATCCTTGGCCACCATGGTTTCGAGGGTATCCATCTCAGGCGTTTCCAACGTGTCCATTTAGGTCTCCACCAATTACTAACTGCTCTTCTCCGTTTATCGATTGCATGTGTCCATCAAATTGTTCCCAAAATTCCTCCTTGGTATCTGCTGGGCAGCCAGACTGCGGCGCATAACAAGATACCACCCGGAGGCGTCGGTCGTTTGAGTCGATTTCGATGGACGTGAGGCGGTCGGAAACACGGTGGACGGCCACGACGTTGTCTCGTAGATTTTGGCTGATTGCGATTCCAACGCCGTTCTTGGTGTTTCTTTCACCGTTGTAGAACAGTTTGTATCCTTCTCCAATCTCCCTGGCCTTTGCTCCACTCCACTTCGTTTCTTGGATGCATATGATGTCGATACGACGGGCCTTTAGAGCAGCTGATAATTCTCATTGACTCGATTTCATTTGTATGTATGTATGTGGAACTTCTTTCGCACGGTACGTAGCCAACTGCAAATCAGAGTTGCCATTGCATTGCTAGTCGAGTCTTCAAGGCACTCAGGGCTTCTCTGCCGCATCATCAGAACACTCACTCACTCTTGCACATTTGACTAATCCTGGACATTTGCATCTTCACGTTTTGTGAATGAGGGGTACATTTGTAGGACCTTTTAACAGGGAGGGGAAGGGTTAGGAATTGGGAGAGTTTTAGGGAGTGCGGAGGGAGCGCAGGGTTATTTACCAAAATAGCTTAAGTAGAAATCACCTTATTGCTGAAAAACACGAATCAACAGGAAGTGACTGAAGAAATAAGTTGCCATGGTTTTTGTCTGGGAGTGAAATTTTAAAAAGCCCGTGTGAATGTGTAGTAGGTCCAAGACGAGGAGAGACAGTTCTTTAGACGCAACACGTTTATTTAATAATTTACACAGGGTCCCTAATACAAAAGGGTAACGGCCCCTTCCACCCGATACCTGGAGTGGTACAGCCTCCGGGCTATCGTGGCCTTCTATTACTGAGACCACTCTATATCTCAGCCTTCCGGCTAGGGGGGGCCTAGCGGAGGCTATCTGACCCGACCCAGCCAAGGTCCTGGGGTCCTGGCCACTGGCCCACTCGGTCCCGGCCCTTAGAAGGACGTCGGGTCCGGGGGTTCCCAGGGTCCGACCACTGGCCCACTCAGTCCCGGCCCTTAGAAGGACGGCGATGCATTTAAAATTGAGCAGGAATTTGGATTCGTCGCGGATCGTACAATACGCGAGTCTTCGGCAGTCGCCCGCAGTCGAGAATTGATTGTCTTCCAGTAACGTCTTATCTGTAGGTCCGAAGATGGCTGAAGAGGACAACGTTCAACCTAAATCAAAATTTGGAATTCGTGAAATATTAAAAAGCTGTGCAATGTAAAATAATATATGAGCGTTGATATATGAAAGGATGATGAAGGCCTCCCCACATTGTTGACGGTGCTCTGTATTAGTTGGTGGTGGGAAGGCCATGAACCGGTTGAGAGGGTCACGGTCCACTTAGTTGTTGCCGGGAATCAAACGTAGGTTGTTCCACTAACACACCCTGCTGCCACGCTGGTGAGATTATAGTAATGGAATAGTTATTTTTTTTCACTATACGAAGTTTCATGTGTGACGGTGAAAACGTATTATTTTTGTCGGTTTTCATAAAAGTTATGAAAAAAATAATAGGTTTTTACCCTTTCTGGCAATACAACAGGTGTTAAGATGTTCAAACACCAAATAGATACATTTTGCAAGGATTCAAGTTCGCATTAGCCACACGGTACTTTTGGTGAACATGCACCAGTGTCAGACCAGAGAACGCCAAAAGGCGAACAGATCCTGTCAATAAGGTCCCGTGCATTATAGTTGCCAAAAGAGCTGCTGTTTGAATGAAATAATGTCTTCAAAATGGACCAGCAGAATTTTTTTTTTTAATACGTGCCCCAAAGGGGCATTGTTCAGTCGGTAAATAAAGTACTTGTACGGTATACAGTGTTCCATGATTGTCACAGATGTGTTTATTGTAAAATGCGATGTGTGCACAAGCATCACCTGTATTTTGAATGCATGAGAGTTGTGTTCATAAATTGACAATAATTTGCCTTTGTTAAAATCGTGCAATTTGCTTATTTAACTCAAATAAAGGTGAATCAGGTTATGCTTGTTTGTGTGTCACTTCTTTGGTTACTGGTCATGATGTAATTGTAATAAAAGGGGATTCTTCAAGTTGAGTTTAGGCTCACAGAGATGTTGTGAGGTTATTCCTTGCTGATGAACAATGTGGTTGTCTCATTCCCAGGAAGGGAGGATTGATGCGTGTATATTTAGTGATTGATTCAAATCAACATTATAGTATAAACACAATGTACAGTAATATACCAATATCCAGAGGTTTTTTGGGTTAGATCGCGTAAATATAAATGTCGTTAAACCCGCCACCACCCGACAGGCAAATAGTAAGGGTTGTCACTTAAACAAAACATGCCAATTCGTTACAAGTTCAGCACACTGGTGTGTTAGAGAGTAGGCCCACAACATTGTAATTACTGGTGAAACGTCGTACTCCAATTGTAAATGATGTGGGTTTACTTTCCAACACACCAGTGTGCTGTACTAGTGTAGTGTAATAGCGCCGTCTGCTGTCCAGCAACGGCAACTGCGGTGGACGAGCAGTGCACACGCCGGTGAGCACTTATGCAGGTGTGTCGGCATTGCGGAGGAACAGGGACAAGGGTCACAGAGACCCCGTCTGGAAGCCCCTGGAACCCGCTAGATAGTTCGAGAAGGGAGCCGTGGCCAGGGTGGAGCTGAGAGCTCGTGGCTGCCGGTTCTGAGTGTGGACTCATCTCGTCGTTGCTGCCACCTTCGCTGCTTTCGTCGCTGCCGTCTTCGCTGGACATTGCGCGGCCGGAGAGTTGTTGGCTGTCTCGGTCGACGCCGTCGGTGTAACACGGTCAGGGTTGTGTCCAGGCTAGGCTAGACGACGTGGGAGAAGCGAGGGCGAACCTGTGAACCTGATAGTGAGAATAAAGAAGGTGCCTCCTCAAGAACCTTGTCTCCCGCTCCACTGACACTACACTAGTAACGCATTGGCACGTTCTGTTTACGTGACTTAACCTTAGTAATTGGCTGTGTTGGGTGGTGGCGGTTTTAACGACATTTATATTCACGCGATCTAACCCAAAAACCTCATGGATATCATAATGGTTGATTGTAATAAAATAAAGCTTTTACTGTATTGCACTTTTAAACATTTTTAAACAGATGTTTAAAAGCATTAACCATCTAAATTCTAAAACAAGGACAATAAGGCAGCCCGTTCAGGAACGCTTGAGTCGATTTTTTTCCCACCAATCTTAGGATCTTCCTCAAGTTCCAACATATTTTGTTTTAAGCGGGTGATGCTGTACTTCAGTGTGGATTTGGGAACTCCTGACCCTAAACCCTGTCCAATCACCAGCACGTGTTATTTGGCATGTATTGTGCCAACGTGAGGTTGTTCATTTAAAAATAAACTACAGGGACTCCTCTACTTACGAACATTCGACTTACAAACTTTCAGAGACATGAACAAACCTGGTCCGTATGTCCAGTTGCCTTTTCGTACTGAGAGTCGTAAGTTCAACCGCCCCGCAATAGATGGCGGCATCTACATCTGCAGAACATGAAGAACCAGTGGCATCTACATTTGCAGAACATGAAAAACCAGTGGCATCTGCAGAACATGAAGTACCAGGGGCATCTAAAGGAGAGTACATGATACTCTTTGGTTCTTTCGGTAAAGTCACGTAGTTAGAAATACAATAAAACAAATCACGACATTTCGATCGCAACACAAGCGACCTTCATCAGGTGGCACCGATACAGCAGGACAACCGCTGACACAGGAGGAAGAGCTGCTGACAACAAGAGCTTATAAAGGGTTGTGGTGGGCCCAACCCAAGGGTAAGTGGGCGGAGCTAGAGAAGGAAGCTCTCGAAGTAATTGTCAAATCTTTTTAATTTATCAACTGTTTATTTTAAATTTAAATACCTCGTTTCCTTCATTGTAATTTGTCTTATTTGGCGTTAGAAAAAAGCGGATCTATTTGCCTCGTGTTTCTTTTAACATTCCCAGCCTTAAGGTGATTCAGTTGGGGGTGGGAGGGGTGGGGCTGGGTGGAGAGGGGAGGGTGGGGTGGGGCTGGGTGGGGAGGGAGGGGCTTGGTGGGGAGTAGAGGGTGGGGCTGGGTGGGGAGAGGAGGGTGGGTGGGGTGGGGCTGGTCACCCCGTCGTGTCCTTATAAAACTCAACTTTTAACTTACACACTACACTATACACCAGAGGTGGGACAAAGTCATTGTTATGCAAGTCCAAGTCGAGTCGCAAGTCATCAAATTCATGACTCGAGTCTGACTCGAGTCCAAGTCACATGACTCGAGTCCACATCTCATAGGTGGGACAAAGTCATTGTTATGCAAGTCCAAGTCGAGTCGCAAGTCATCAAATTCATGACTCGAGTCTGACTCGAGTCCAAGTCACATGACTCGAGTCCACACCTCTGCTATACACGACACACTACACTTATACATGTAGGAACAACAGCTTCCACACTGCCCACCAGGGATTATACAGGTAGGAACAATGTTCCACACTGCCCACCAGGGATTTTTTTTGTCTGTCTGTCTGTCGTGCATTAATACATATGTAATACAAATAGCTCTTTGATTGCTGGAGACCTACTGCCGGGTACGGAGAAGGGAGGTGCCTAAGGGAGGAGGGTCAGGGGAGGTGCCTCAGGAAGGGGAGTCAGGAGAGGGGCCTGAGGGGGGGGGGGTCAGCGGAGGGGCCTGAGGGAGGGGGGGTCAGGGGAGGGGCCTAAGGGAGGAGGGGGGTAAGGGGAGGGGCCTAAGGATATGGGGGTGCTCAGGGGAGGGGCCTAAGGGAAGGGGGGTCAGGGGAGGGACCTAAGGGAGGAGGGGGGTAAGGGGAGGGCCTAAGCAAGGGGGAGGGGCCGATAGTTAAGACTTAAGAGGGCTGGCTGCCTGGCTACCTAAAGTCTAGTTATCTTTTATACATACAGGTAGGAACAACAGGTTCCACACTGCCCACCAGGGATTTTTTGTCTGTCTGTCGTGCATATTATTTGCTGCGTTAACTCTCCCATGCCACTCGAGGGCATCTTGGTGCCAGTCCTTTCCCACCCCACCACCTCTGTGCTCTCTCCCTCCCCCGCCGATGCTGCTTCAAGCAATGGCGAATAGGCTTCAGCGTAAATATTAAGAGTCTTCTATTAAGAGTCTTCAAGGCGGTACGTGACTCCACAGACATTTGCTTTATCACTAAAAGCACCATGAGTATATTGATCAGCTTTTCTCTCGTATCTCTTGACGCAGAGTAAGCTGCCTATGCACATATTATATCTTATTGTAAGTTAGGGTACTGGCAAAGCGTACTCAGTGTTTTGTATCTCCTGCACTTATTCTCGATTTCTACCGTTTGCTTATGGAATATTGTATTGATTCCTAAGTCATGGAATCTATAATCTTCTACTTTTTGAGTGCTTGATCAAACTGCTTGGCGCATGGCACGCATTTTTACAGACGCATGTTGCAATGTCATTGTTCAGATCATTATAGATACAATATAAACAATATAATAAACGTACAGCACTTGGTGAAACCACTGCTAGATGAAGGCCTAACCACGCCATGTCAGTCATTGAGCTTGTTTTGACCATACTTCACTCCGGTCATTGTGGGTGTGGTTAAGATTGGTAATGGTTTTTTAATAGGCTTTTGTGCATGCAATTATCGTAAAACCCAAAAAAATTCAATGAACATCCCTAACTGGGCATGTGTGCATGGTGTCAATGGCTGCCTGTGGCTATGTTTACGATTCAACTGGAGTCTCCCCCCACTCCCAGCACACTTTCCAGTGATTCAATTCATTGTGATTGATTTACAGTCATGATTTCATTATTTTTATTTCATTTTGACCATCTCTATTTTAATTCATACAGTCATTTTTTGATTACTTTATCCTCAATGCAACATTGCAAAAATGCAAATTGAGTTTTCATTAGGCTTGGGCAAGATACGTCGTGGCTAAAAGGGATAATAGCAAGTGGACAGAACTTGGGATGGAATGTCAACCGAAGGAGAAGAAGACTCTATATCATAGAGCCCAATGCATCTCCGACCATGAACACATTTCCAGTGAACTCAAACACGTACGCTAAGCTCTTAAAGCTAATGGTTACTCCGACTACACAATCCGCAAAGCCATCACTCCAACCATCAAGAAAGATCCTGTTGAGCCTTTCAAGACCATCACCTTACCCTACATTGCTGGGGTCACAAAAAATATCTCCAAAATCCTGATTAAACACAAGATCCAGGTCCGATTCAACACAGTACATAAAATCCGTGATCTGGTACCGTCTGTAAAAGATGTGATTCCAGACATACAGTACCCTGGCGTCTACAAACTAAGTTGCCTCTGTGGTAGCAGTTACATTGGGGAAACCAAACGACACGTCTCAGACCGCATTCGTGAACATAAAGCTGATCTAAAACACGGTAGGACAAACACCTCAGCCGTGGCAGACCACTGTTACAACTCAGTGGGCTCACATGACATTGACTTCTCCAAGACGGAGGTTCTCTGCAAGCCATCTGGCTATCATGAGAGATTCGTTCATGAGGCGATCCACATATACAAACACAGAGACAATTTTAACCGAGAAGATGGATTCAGGCTTAGCAATCATTGGAAGGACGTAATAAACCATTTCGATATACATTAGGGTGAGTTGAATAATACATAGTGTTATATTAAAATGTATAAAGTATAGGGTGGTTTACAGCAATACAGTATATAATTTAATGTTGGGTTTATCTATGGCAGTATATAGTACTGTATATGCTAAGAGAATAAAGTTTAGATGGAAGTATATTATATACTTCTTACGACGTAGAATTGTAATTTATTATTTGTTGTTAGTAACTCAGCTTATTGTAGAGTATAGTAAGTATCAGTTTATATTTTAGTTTTTTATGTAGTTTTCACTTTGGTTTTCTACGTGGTTGTTTGGCAAATGCAGCTACATATCACTAACATTCCTTTCCTTTATTAACGCTGTTCCTTGCGCCCCCCCGTGGTGCTGTTGATCCTGCATAATGCATGGGCATAATGGGACTTTGAAACCCCTCCGCCCACCTCCTATGCATTGCCCATTGGTATGCTAAATTCCTCTTCATATGCACATTCTTTTGTTAAGGCGCTCCTCCTCGCTACACCTATATAAGCTCCTAGCTTGATAATGTTCTCATTCTTCGCCTGAGGACGGCTGCTTGCGTTGTGGCCGAAACGTCATGAGAATTGTTTTATTATGTTTTATTTTTATTATTTTATTACTTCCCTTCTACGTGACTTTACCAAAAGAACCAAGAAGATATACAGGTATAATTGACAGTATTTGAATATTATACAGGGAGGAACAACAGCTTCCACACTGCCCACCAGGGATTATTTGGCTGTTTGTCGTGCATATTTGTCTGTCGTGCACTCTGCGCAGTTCAGTGACTGTGACTGTCTTGGCCTATTGCAGTTTGCTTGACTGCAAAAGTATTCTGGCGCGATCGCCGACGTTCAGTGCAACCATCGGCGGTGTGGAGAAAGTGGGGATGTTCGCAACCATCGGCGACGTCTGGCCACAGTACGGCGGCGGGCGCCCAATAAAGGACGAGATGCCCGAAGAGCGTGCTGCCCGACTGGAGCGCGCTCGTGTCTCGTTGGCTGCCCGACGTGCCGCGCCCCAGATGCCTGAAGAGCGTGCTGCCCGACTGGAGCGCGCGCGCGCATCGCGAAGGCCGAGAAGCGACGCTGACCCGCCCGGCATCACTCCACGTTGTCCGCCCCCTGTCTCAGTCGAACACGTCGTCTTCGTTCCGGGGTAAGGAAGGCTGTTCCCGAACGACTTCCGCTGCTTACAACCTGGCCAGTGGTTGAACGACACCATCATCAACCTGTTCGGGCAGTTCTACTGCCTGCCGCGAGCGGCATACGTCCACCTGTTCAACACGTTCCTGTACACAAAGTTCTTGGCGGGCCATCTTGACGACTTGAATTGCGTCTTCGATGGCGTGTCTTCCAGGCCGGTGTGGATCATACCGATCCACGAGCAGTCGCACTGGCAGATCTTGGTCATCGTCAATGCCACGTGCCCACCAAGGTCGACTGCCATGCTGTTAGACTCAATGGCTGCGTGGGGGCAGTCGCGCAACGCCAAGAGCATCGCGGCCTTCGCCAGCACGGTGGTGGCCCGGGTCGTGCGCGCCGAATCGGTGAGCACGCCAGTGGCGATCACCACCGTGGCAATCACCACGGTGCTTGTGCCGCAGCAACCAAATGGCTACGACTGCGGCGTCTATGCCCTGCTCAACATCATGCACCTGGTGCGCCATTACGACAACATCGTGGCCGTTCAAGGACCAGGTCAGGTGGATTGGGGCGCGTGGTACACGCAGGAGGCGGCGTCACAGCACAGGCGCGACCTGCTGCAGCAGCTGCATGAACTTAAAGACCTACAGCAATAAATCAATAATCATCATCAGATGCAATAGTAACAGCTACAACCTCCAACACGACTACGGTATCCAACACGGAGCGCACGAATGCGCTGCCCAACAAGTTCCTACCTGCCCACTCCGAAGGAACGTGTTGCAATATGGCCCCCCTTTTGTCCCTGCCCCACATTCCCCTCACATTCACTGACGCTAAGGAGAGGTCCATACTCAGAATTGCCCCTCCCTACCCAGACACATCGTCCAATAGTTCGTAGCAATTTTTGTCCACCAAGTCCAGCAGCTGTTCCGCACTCCTAAACTCCGGGGTAACCCTCTCCCTTGGCCAATCTTCGCCGTCACAACTCCGTCTTCCGACGTCCTCGTGTCCGTCGAGGAGCCCGACGACTCAAGGCCACGTGTGGGGGTAGCCCTCGTTGGGGCACGCGGCGCCCTCCGTTTTCTTTTCGTTACCCTCACAAATTTCTCCCTCCTGGTGCTCGCCCTCTGCTGCTCCTCCCCGTCCTCTCCCACCTCCACCGCCTCTGTCCAGTCAACCACCGTTGGTACGGGGGGCTCTTCCACGGACTCCTTGTCCACGGGGTGTTCAACCTGCTGGCCCGTGGGATCTGTGTCTTCCTCCGACGACATCTCCCCCTCCTCCCTCTCGTCCTGCAGCAGCACACCCTGCTCGCCCGCCTCTCCACTCCCGTCCCCCATCGTCCCTCCGGGCGGTGTTTGTTTCAGCCAGTCCTCGGTCGCCTCCCCTTCTCCATCAGCCACCCTACTCTTATGCACCCGGACCTTGTTCGCATATGACAGCGGACAATCTCTTTACAGGTGACCTTTATTCCCGTATAGATTGCACAGTGCCGGGGCACAACATTCCGCCACAACGTGGTCCCGCACCTTACATCGGTAACATATCCGTGCTTCGCACGCTGCGGCCAGATGGCCGCTTCCCCCACATCTTCTGCAAAGCTTGGGCTGCCCTGCATATACCACGTAGCCCCTATTACCACCAATGTTCAGGGCGCTCGGAATGTGTTGTAGGGCCCCTTCTGCCGTTTTCAGCCTCACTCGCCATTGTCTGGTGCCCGTCCAGATCCCTAGAGAGTCTTGGACT
Organism: Lampetra fluviatilis; assembly: GCF_964198595.1. Classification (NCBI taxonomy): domain Eukaryota; kingdom Metazoa; phylum Chordata; class Hyperoartia; order Petromyzontiformes; family Petromyzontidae; genus Lampetra; species Lampetra fluviatilis. The sequence continues at coordinate 1,235,875 of NC_136299.1, forward strand.
CGTTTACCTTCAGACAGCACCAGACAGTGCTGCCTCAGCCACACTTCGACGTCGTGGTCTGGCAGAGTCTCATTGTACAGAAACACGGTGACAATTTTTGTATCTAGCTCTGAGAGAAGTTGGAGCTTAAGCAGCGACAGTGGCCGTTCCCCCGCCTTCTCCTCGAACGAAGTCATAAAACGTTGCAACAAGTTACTTGTCTTGAAGCTCACGTCAAAAGCCCTGCCACCCGGCAAGGCTATCAAACAAAACAGGTCTGCAGGATCCACTCGCAGAATTTCTATCACAGTCCACACGAATCTCGGTCTGTCGATAGTGACCTCCTCTGGCACGTCCTCCTTGAAGAACACCCGTACACAATTGTGCCGCCTGGCGTGTATTGGGGTGAAGTTCACCCCCAGTCCTCCACGCCACCGCCCTGCGTGCTCCTGGGGCCGTCTTGCCCCCACAGGTCCAGAACTTGCCTGAACAGTGTCGTTATGGGCACCTTGTGCCTGCAGGCCAGCAGAGTTTGGCGTTTCCTCAGCCTCCTCTCTCGGGCTGGTTGACACCGTTTCCCTCCACGTTGGCACCTCTCCTTTCCTCGCCTGCTGCCACCAGGCGTCCTCCTCCGCTCGCCTCCTGGTCGAGGTCGATGCTCGCGCCTCGTCACTCTCCTCTGCCCACCTCCCTCCTCCCTCCTCCAGGCAGTCTCATCGCACCATCCTCCGCCTCTGCCGCAGCCAAACCGGCCTGCTTACCTCGGCTCACCACCCCAGAGCGCTTGGTCGCTATGCCCCCGAGGGTCTGCGAGGCTGCCACTGGCCAGGCAGCCAGGGAGCCGAGACTTGGCACGACACCAGCAGAGACAACACAGCGACCAATTTAAGGTTTTTATTTCCTTTCAATCAAGAGCAGGCCTCTGCCTTGTACAGCCAAAATAACAGCAAAAGACCGGAAAAACCACATGAACGTAACGGGAACAGGGGATCCTTTTTACAGCCGATGCACCGAGTATGCCGCGATCGAGTTCCCCTCTTTCACACCCTTTACTCAGAAAAGACAAGAAGACACCGTCGCAACGGAGGAAAAGGCGGGGGGTACGTTCATCCACCCATTCTCGTCGAAGGGGGGGGGGGTCGTTTCGAATTCAGCCTATCCCGCACTTGGGTGGCGGCCATTGCCACTTCGCGTTTGTGGCTGCTCTGCCCGTTGTTGCCCGCTCCACCTCCACCACCCTCTCTAACAGCCCCCTGGCTAGTCGGTATACCTCGGGAGGCGACATATAGACGCCCTTAATCAGCTTCTGGCGCGCCGACCACAGGGCCTCTTTACGGCCCCTATGACGGCCCATGCCTGAGCCCAGACCCCACCCGCCCTCTGCCTGAACATCCCCCAAATCATATTAGGCGCTGTGGCCTTTACGGGGCCAAAATGGGACAGCAGGGGTCGACTTAACTCCCACACCTCCTGGGCAAATGGGCACTGTACGAGGGTATGAGCAGCGCTCTCTCCCAGGTCGCAGCCTCTCGGGCAATCAGGAGAGCGGGCCAATCTGCGGGAACACATAAATAGCCTGCACTCCAGCCTGTCCCATGTGGCCAGCCAGGATAAGTCCCGCTGCCTTTTCGTCAGGGCTGCCGATGCTACATTTTCCCAAATTTGTCGGGCCCGGGTACCCCAAGCACCTGGCACCTCTGTGCAGACCTCCTTTTTCGACATTTCCGCCAGGACTTCCCTGGGAATCCATGACCCCCGTGTCCGGTCCGGCTCGTACTTCGTAATGTATTCATTTACCGCGGTGCACAACCACCCCTGAGGGCAAGCCAGGGGGGTGCCGCGTGGCAACGACGCCATGCTTAGCCGCGTCAGGAGCCATGCCAGTCTGTACAGAAGATAATACGAGGCTTTCACCTGGAGCCCATTGGAGAAATATAGTCGCAGCGTATTACAGACAAAAATCGTGTCGAGGATGCACGCGACATTCGGGGCCCCCCTCCCACCGTTCTCGGCACGTTTGTACATTGTTTCTCTCTTCACTCGGTCCATCCCTCCCCCCCAGATGAACTTGAAGAACAGGCGCTCCAACCTTTTTGCCATGTGCGCCCCTGGCGGGAACACGTAGGCCAGGTAGATAAGTACCGGGAGGATTTCCACCCTCAAGACCAACATTCTACCTTCCATTGAAAGGCACCTGTCTGCCCAACCAGCCAGCCTGCCTCTCACCATGCACTCCTTTCCCCGCCAATTCTTAGCCGCAGAGTCCTCCCTATAGAACGTGACTCCTAAGATTTTGATCCCCTCCACCAGGACCGTTATACCTGGCGGGCGGCCCTCAAATAACCTGGGGTCACCGAATATCAGCAACTCACTTTTGCTTACATTCACCTTTAATCCTGAGGCCAAAAATAATCTATCCGCAAGTCCTAGGGCCTCCCATACCGAAGCAACATTCCCACAGAAAATGACAACATCGTCCATATACGTTGCAATTTTTGCTGGTTCCGCACACCCTGGCATGCTCACCCCTCTAATCAGCCGGCTACCCCTGACAGCCTGGGCAAAAGGCTCCATGCACATTATGAATAACACCGGCGACATCGGGCACCCCTGCCGCACACCGGACCCAATTGGAAACCCTTCCGAGAGGACTCCATTTATTAGCAGGCTACCTGTGAGCTTATGATATAGTTTCCTTATCCAGTCAATAAGCTGTTTCCCCACCCCCATTCGCCTCAAAACCGCGAACAAATAATCGTGCGAGATGCTATCAAATGCCTTCTCCTGATCCAAAACAAGTAGTCCCAATGAATTACCCCTCTCCACAGTGGTTTCCACCACCTCCCTCAACAGAACGAGGTTATCGGATATCCGCCTGCCCGGAACCGCACACTTTTGGTCAGACCCCACCACCTCCCCCACCACCTTCCCCAGTCGCGCCGCGATAACTTTGGCCAGGATTTTATAATCGGTGTTCAGCAGGGTGATCGGGCGCCAGCTCCCGAGGTCACTGCGCTGCCGCTTCCCCTTGTATACAAGGGTTATGACCCCTTTTGTCATTGAATCTGGCACAGGGCCTTCCTCCGTAATTTCCTTATACATCTGCCACATGTCGTCCCTGAGGGTACTCCAAAACGTAACATAGAATTCAGCCAGTATCCCATCTAACCCTGGTGCTCTGTGCCGACGTAATCCCCCCACCACCTCATCCAATTCTGCCCTCTGGATATGCTTGTTATCTCCTCTGGAGCCCCAATAACCCTATCTACTCCCCCTAGCAGTGTGCTCCGCGCCCCCTCGTCTGACGGCCTACTCCTGTACAATTCCTTGAAGTAACCCCTGGCGGCCTCCGTTATCTCCTCTGTGTGCTTGAGTCTACCTAACCTGGGACATACCAATTCTCGGATTGTGTTGTCCGCTTTCCTGCATTTCTTAAAGAAAAAACGCGTGCAACGCTCACCCTCCTTGACCGCCTTCACCCGAGCCCTGAAAGCAAGTTGCGCGGCCTGCTTCTCCAACACCGCAGAGATCCTATCTTTTATTTGCTTTATTTCTCCCATGACGGGGAATCCCAGTTCCATCAGTTTATACGCTCCCTCCAATCTCTCATTCAATCCCCGCAACGCAACCCCTACGCTCCTCCTTCTACTCTGGGACTGGAAAAAGGACTTAATTCGCCCCTTCACCATTCCCCACCATTCAGCTATCGTGCCAAAGCAGCACCGCAGGCTCCTCCATTCCTCGTACTGCCTGACAAATTCCTCCACCACCTTATTGTCCTCCAGCAGTCCCGAGTTCATGTGTAGTAGGACCGAATTAGGTGCACACACACGCAGCTTGGAGACTATTTATTAAACGGTAAATAATATAACGCTGTACATGAGGTGGTGACCACCTTCCTCAACTCACTAACACTCTGGAACGCGACACAGACTGGACCAGGCAGGCAACGGCCTGCCTGGCCCAGGACGACGACTCGGGACTTGACGACCGATGATGTCTTCACTTCGGAGTACAGTACAACAGCCTCGCTCTGCGTTCACACCACGCTTATATCTGCTTTGGTGTGGCTGGCTCCGCCCCGGCGTGGCTGGCTCTCCTCAGGCCACGCCTCCCTTCCCAGGACACGCCTCACTTCCCCCACCTCTGGGAAGGTCCGGATCCCTCCAGCACGTGACCCCCCAGGCACCCCCTTGGGGCCCCCAGCCCTCGTACAGGCCGACACAGTAGTGACCATTCTATGTCACTACATCACCCCCCCCTGTATAAACACACAGCCGTCCCCGGCTGTAACACAACTGTGAAAAATCGAAAAGGTGTGCCTCCGAACCAGCAACATCAATAAATGACCGGCGACCGATAAGAAATACAATCACGTAATATATACAGAATCGACGAGGGTAAAAGGGAACCGCATAGAAAACGGGGAATAAACAACAAATATACATGAAAACTGGCTAACCCACTTACGCTCCAGCACAGCCCCCCCCCCCCGTTAGAATCACGCATGCAATGACAGTCACCCGTTAGCACCCCCCCGCCTTTCCGACGTGGCGTCACAACCAGTAGCACGCGTCGGCCATATCGGGGGGGGAATTTCCATGTTACCACCCCACCGCCTTTCCGAGCGGCGTCACAACCAGTAGCACGCGTCGGCCATATCGGGGGGATTTTAACCCAGTCTCTCTACAAGACTCGCATCGCAGCATATAGCTGTACCGACCGAGCTGAGACGATCCAGTCTCTCACTCACTGCACAACATGCACCCTAACAACTGAGGGATACAGTCTCAACGTAACAGGACAACTCCACCTGAACCTTATGAATCTCCAGCCCACTGTTTCAACGCGCCTCGGAGGGTCTCAACCTCCGAGCCGTCAGGTCAAGCTGTCAGCCATAGCATGACGGGACCACACTCCCCGAGCCATGTGAGCGCACAGCCCAACGGGGCTAGACAAGCCACAGAGTGTCTCGATCTCCGGGCTGTCAGGTCAAGCCGTCAGACACAGCATGACGGGACCACACTCCCCGAGCCATGTGAGCGCACAGCCCACTAGGCTAGACAAGCCACGGAGTGTTTCAATCTCCGGGCTGTCAGGTCAAGCCGTCAGCCATAGCATGACGGGACCACAACGTTCATGTTAGACACGCAACACTCACTGGGCCATCCTGGTCAGGACCTGCGCCCCAAGATAGGTGACAGCCAGCAGCACAATTCCAAATCCCTGGCAGCATGTCACCATCGCAATTTAACACCATCACAACACATACAATTTGAATTATGATCCCTCACAGAACTGATCCAATGCCGAACAGGTACGCACAATTTGTGACGATCCCGAATATTCAATGGTCACAACAATACACCTCACATCCCGTATCCGTACACATCATCTCCGAGACTCGCATTGCAGCATGCAGCTGTACCAACCGAGTGGAGAGAGCAACGCAATTTGACGGCAATTAACGGAAACGCACCCCCGATCCACGTAGAACACAAGGAGCATTCCCGCACAAAAGACATCATCTGTGCAACAACGGACAGGAACCAACCAGTGAGTTTGAAACAAATCGAACCTGTCATTTCAAAATCCCCTTCAACATTAACCATGGGACTCAGGGCATTCGAATTTTGAGAGCAAAAAAAAAACTAGACACAAACGTCCAAAATCGCCGAATTGATTAATACAGTATATGCAGTATACGAAGTTCGTACAGTCAATCATTTGGCGCAATGCTCCATCCAGTCCCCACATATAAACAACAACAATCCTAGACAACCGCAACAACAAACCAATCCTAAACCCCTACGCCAAGCATCAAAAACGCCACACAGCAACACACCACAACACCAAGCACCCAACTAACATCCCTATGAATAGCAAACCAAAAGCCCTAAGCCAACCTCTTCCTGGCCACAACATCACAACAACAATATAACACCAAATAACACTCGCACAAGCCAAAATGCAAAAAGAACAGAGGGAAAAACCGTCCGCGAGGAACACAAAACCGGAGAGTCAAACTGAAAAAGTCCCTCCCAGCAGTGTCTCCAACGTCGAAACCCTCTCTTCAATCACGGGCCCCTCTCGCTCTCACCACCGATGCCCTCCCCCGCTCTTCTTACTTCAATCTGGGGAGGGAGGCCCGTAATCACAGGGCTGCAGCGGCGCGCCGCCAGGCCGGCGCAGCACACAAGGCGCAAAAGGCGGGAACGCCGCCACCGCGAAACCACTGCCGCGGTGAAAATGGCGGGAACGCAGCTGTGGGAAGTGCGAGAACGCCAACACGTTGAAATGGCGGGAACGCCGGCACGTTGAAGTGGCGGGAACCGCCGGCATGGTGCAAATGGCGGGAACGCCGGCGCAGTGAAATGGCAGGAACGCCGGCACCGCCGAAACGGCGCGAACGCCACAGCTGCGTCATCTTGCAATTTCGCCATCACCTCACCAACACCCGGCCACTCCCTTGCCACCAGCAGCTGGTCGAGTTGACGAGCGACGTCGCTCCAACTCGCCGTCGATGGCGACCAGCCCGGGCCCGCAGCCTCCTCCCATGCAGGCTGCAGTCGCCCATCCCCCGGGCACACCACCGGGGCCCCGGACTCCGGGGTCGTCGCAGGGAGAGGCCAGGTGCAACCCACACCGTCCATCCGCACCTCCGGTTGAGTCTTGCACTTCGCTGCCAGCTTTTACACCATGGCAGCGAAGGGTACAGCATCTTCAAATTTATCAGCGAAAGTTCGATGACCACTTCTACACCAAATGTAGTAGGACCGAATTAGGTGCACACACACGCAGCTTGGAGGCAACAATATTTATTAAACGGTAAATAATATAACGCTGTACATGAGGTGGTGACCACCTTCCTCAACTCACTAACACTCTGGAACGCGACACAGACTGGACCAGGCAGGCAACGGCCTGCCTGGCCCAGGACGACGACGACTCGGGACTTGACGACCGATGATGTCTTCACTTCGGAGTACAGTACAACAGCCTCGCTCTGCATTCACACCACGCTTATATCTGCTTGGCGTGGCTGGCTCCGCCCCGGCGTGGCTGGCTCTCTTCAGGCCACGCCTCCCTTCCCAGGACACGCCTCACTTCCCCCACCTCTGGGAAGGTCCGGATCCCTCCAGCACGTGACCCCCCAGGCACCCCCTTGGGGCCCCCAGCCCTCGTACAGGCCGACACAGTAGTGACCATTCTATGTCACTACACATGCACCAGATTCCCCTTCCCAACCTCAGCCCATCTGGGATTCTGAGCCCTCCAGCTATCATCTTATGGTCGGAAAAAGAGAAAGGTTCGTTTTTCACCTTCTCCACCTTAACCTTGGCAGAGACAAAGAGGAAATCAATCCTCGAGTGTGAGGTTCCCAAACAACTCGACCACGTGAACCCTGGTTGCTTTGGGTGTAACGACCGGTAAGAGTCAATCAAATCAAAATCTCCAACCAAAGCCCCCAGCCTCCTAGAGGAGGGGTCCAACTTTCGACATCCGGCGACTGACAGCGTGTCCGCCAGGGTAAGTGGGCAATTAAAATCACCCCCCATGACGATGTGCCTTCGTGTTAGCAGCAAGGCTGCCACGTTCTCTAACAACTCCACACGTTCCGGAGAGCCTGTGGGGGCGTACACATTGATCAGCCGGACCGCCGCCCCACCATATGCAACATCGACATAGTGGAGTCGTCCCGGGACCACTTCTCGGGCCTCCTGCACCTCTATGTTCTTTCTACCTAGGAGGATAACCACTCCTGAGCACCTATTAACATTGCTTCCGGACCAGAAGTAGTGTCCCTCCCAGTCCCTAGCCAGATCCTCTCGACCAAGGGAGTATGGCAAGTGGCACTCCTGTAAAAGTAAACGTCCTTTTTCAGGGACCGTAGGTAATGCAGAATGGCCCCCCTCCTAGCCCTGCCCCACATTCCCCTCACGTTTACTGATGCTACGGTAAGGTCCATACCCAGAATTGCCTCTCCCTACCCAGACTCGGCGTCCAATAGTTCAAACAGGTTTGTGTCAGCCAATCCCTGCAACTGTTCCGCTCTCCTAGGCTCCTTGGGCAGCCCTCTTCCCTGGTTGGTCTTAGCCGCCACGGCATCATCTTCCGACGACCTCGCGTCCATCGAGGAGTCTGTTGCCTCCAGGTCCCATTTGCGGGTCGTCCTCGCTGGGCCACGCGGCGCTTTCTGCTTCCTTTTCACCACCTTCTTGAATTTCTCCCTCCTGGTGCTCTCCCTCTGCTGCTCCTCTCCGTCCTCCCCCGCCTCCACCGCCTCCGCCCAGTCAACCACCGTTGGGTCGGGGGGTTTTCCCATGGGCTCCTCGTCCTTGCCCCCGGGGTGCTCCACCTGCCGGCCCGTGGGATCCGCGTCTTCCTCCGACGTCATCTCCCCCTCCTCCCTCTCGTCCTGCAGTGGCGTACCCTGCCTGCCCACCTCTCCACCCCCGTCCTCCATCTTCCCGCCGGGCTGCGTTGGCTTCAGCTCATCCTCGGCCACCTCCCCTTCTCCATCTGCCACCCTGCTCCTATGTGCGCGGACCTTGTTTGCGTACGACAGCGAGCAGTCCCTGTACAGGTGGTCTTTATTCCCCCATAGGTTGCACAATGCCGGGGCGCAGCATTCTGTCACAACGTGGTCCCGTGCCTTGCATCGGAAACATATCCGTGCCTCGCACGCTGCAGCCAGATGGCCGCTTCCCCCACATCGCCTGCAGAGCTTCGGCTGCCCCTCGTACACCACGTAGCCCCTATTGCCACCAATGTTCAGGGCGCTCGGGATGTGTTGCAGAGCCCCTTCTGCCGTTCTCAACCTCACTCGCCATTGTCTGGCGCCCGTCCAGATTCCTAAAGAGTCTTGGACCCGTTTACTGTCCGAAAGCACCAGGCAGTGCTGCCTCAGCCACACCTCGACGTCGTGGTCTGGCAGAGTCTCATTATACAAAAACACGGTGACAATTTTTGTGTCTAGCTCGGAGAGCAGTTGGAGCTTAAGCAGTGACAGTGGCCTCTCCCCCGCCTTCTCCTCGAACAAAGTCATAAAGCGTTGCAGCAAGTTACTTGTCTTGAAGCTCATATCAAAAGCCCGGCCACCCGGCAGGGCAATCAAACAAAACAGATCCTCAGGATCCACTCACAGAGTTTCTATCATCACAGACCGCACGAACCTCGGTCTGTCGATAGTGACTTCCTCTGGCACGTCCTCTTTGAAGGACATCCGTACACAATTGTGTCGCTTGGCGTGTATCGGGGTGAAGTTCCCCCCCGATCCTCCGCGCCACCGCCCTGCGCGCTCCTGGGGCCGCCCTGCCCCCACAGGGCCAGGACTTGCCTGGACAGCGTCACTTTGGGCACCTTGCGCCTGCAGGCCCGCCGAGCTCGGTGCTTCCTCCGCCTCCTCTCCTGGGCTGGCCGACACCATTCCACTCCTCGTCGGCTCCTCTCCCTTCCTCGCCCGCTGCCACCAGGCGTCCTCCTTCGCTCGCCTCGAGGTCGACGCTCGCGCCTCGTCCCTCTCCTCTGTGGGTCTCCCTCCTCCAGGCAGTCTCATCGCACCATCCTCCGCCTCAGCAGCAGTCCCACCGGCCCGCTCACCTTGGCTCACCACCCCAGAGCGCTTGGTCGCCATGCTCCCGAGGGCCTGCGAGGCTGCCACTGGCCAGGCAGCCAGGGAGCCGAGACTTGGCACGACACCAGCAGAGATACAGAGGCACCCCCCCCCCCCTCCTCATCGGGCAATTCGCCAGAATGGTGAGGCTCTGCTCTGTCACCCGTTCTTATATAGAGCAGCAGCAGGGTGACGTCATCATTAACTCATCAGGTGCAACGATTTGAGGGGGGGGTTATTGTAATTATATACTAGATTAGTAATCAGGCAGTTGTTACGATGCGAGTTGTAGATTAGTAATCAGTTGGAATGTGTTTTATTGTGATTATGCTACGTTAGTAATCAGTTAGTGCTTGTTTCCCCTATAAGGAATTGTAATGTATCTTATTTAATAATACGCTTCCAGGCCGCACTAAGCCTGTAGCTGTCTGAGTGATTAAAGTTATTTCTGTTTCTCTCAATTTCAATGGATTCTCTAATTAGTCTTTGCCAGTAGTAACTAGTTTTACACAACTCTTCAACGTTGTCAAAATCAATTGAGTGTCCCTGTTGGCAAGCATGTTCTGCCACTGCCAACAGTTGTGTTTGCGATAGTTTAATATTTCTCTGGTGTTCTTTTAGTCTTACACTAATGTTACGCCCTGTCTGTCCAATATAGCATCTGCCACATAAACAATTAATCCGATATACACCTTCTGTTGATAATTTAGGTAATTCGTCTTTAGTGCAAGTTACTAATTCTAGATTTGAAGCTTTCGTGACTGCAAGGAATCATATTCTTAGGTTTTTTTCGGTAAAGTCACGTAGGTAAAACATCAAAATTAATGAAAATAAAATAAAACAAAAATCACGACGTTTCGGAGGCAACACAAGTCTCCGTCATCAGGTGGGACCGTCACAGCCGAATTAGCTGCATCAAGTGAGGCAATGATTCAAGAAGTAATCCCTTATAAGCAAGTTGAAGGGGGGAGGAAAGGGGGGGGGAGCTCATCAGAATGTGGTAGCCAATGAAAAAACAATGGACTACGGCTTGGACGAGGTTGCTGCTGTACACGCCAACACAATGGACAGAGAGGGGGGAGGGGAGGTCTGATACACATGATAGACAAAAGAACGAAAATGCCCATGTTTATACCAATGCTGGCTGAACAATGAAGAGAGCACTGCCAAAAAATAACTGGGGATGTTAACACTCGGTAAAGTAAAGTAAAATAGTGCCTGTCAGATAAGATGGTCCAAAAAAGTGTAATTAAGTCTTTTTTGCGTGGTTGATAGCATCTTTCCAATGATTACTAAGTTTGTACCCATCATCACGGTTGAAATTATGTCTGTGTTTGTATATTTGTATGGCTTCGTGTACAAACCTTTGATGGTAGCCGGGAGGTTTGCAGAGAACCTTGGTCTCGGAAAAACTCCGACCAAAACCATCACGTTACCATACATAGCAGGCGTGACCAAAAAGATCTCCAAAATTCTAAACAAACATAAGATCCAAGTCCGATTCAGTACAGTACATAAAATCCGTGATCTGATTCCATCTGTGAAGGATGTCGTTCCTGACTTACAGTATCCTGGAGTCTACAAATTGAGTTGCATTTGTGGTGATTGCTACATTGGAGAAACGAAACGTCATGTTTCTGATCGTGTCCGCGAGCACAAGTCAGATCTGAAACACGGCAGAACTGATTCTTCTGCCGTTTCCGATCATTGCTACAACTCGGTGGGCTCTCATGAAATTGTCTTTTCCGAGACCAAGGTTCTCTGCAAACCTCCCGGCTACCATCAAAGGTTTGTACACGAAGCCATACAAATATACAAACACAGACATAATTTCAACCGTGATGATGGGTACAAACTTAGTAATCATTGGAAAGATGTTATCAACCACGCAAAAAAGACTTAATTACACTTTTTTTGGACCATCTTATCTGACAGGCACTATTTTACTTTACTTTACCGAGTGTTAACATCCCCAGTTATTTTTTGGCAGTGCTCTCTTCATTGTTCAGCCAGCATTGGTATAAACATGGGCATTTTCGTTCTTTTGTCTATCATGTGTATCAGACCTCCCCTCCCCCCTCTCTGTCCATTGTGTTGGCGTGTACAGCAGCAGCCTCGTCCAAGCCGTAGTCCATTGTTTTTTTCATTGGCTACCACATTCTGATGAGCTCCCCACCCCCTCTCCTCCCCCCTTCAACTTGCTTATAAGGGATTACTTCTTGAATCATTGCCTCACTTGATGCAGCTAATTCGGCTGTGACGGTCCCACCTGATGACGGAGACTTGTGTTGCCTCCGAAACGTCGTGATTTTTGTTTTATTTTATTTTCATTAATTTTGATGTTTTGCAAGTTACTAATTTTTGAATTTTGTGTACTGTACCAAATCTTACTGTAATGTTTTGCTTTTGCAAAACACGGGTTAATTTCAGTTACTCCTGAGATATATGGTATTTTTATTGTTTTAATAATCTGATCGCTTTCAGCAGTGTTGCTTTGCGATCGTGATTTGGAATTTAGTGCTCTGTTAATTTGAGCATTATTGTAGCCATTCTGTCTTAGTGCTTCTTTAACATGTTTAATCTCTCTCACTAGACTTTCACCATCTGACACTGTTTTAGCCCGATGTATGAGCGTCTTGATAAGAGAGGATTTCTGAGCTGGGTGATGATGCGAATCTGCATTCAGATAGGCATCAGTGTGCGTTTGCTTTCTGTAAACGCTGTGTGTTATTTTTCCATTTAGGCCATGCCCAAGTAAAATATCCAAGAACGGGAGTGTGTTATTCACCCCCATTTCCATGGTGAACTGGGTGGCCGGGTTTTGTGCATTGAGATGATTTAGAAAATCGTTAAGTATATCTTTACCATGTGGCCAGACAACCAAAGTGTCATCCACATATCTAAAACAAAAGGACGGTTTTAATGTGGTCGAGGCAAGTGCTCTGGTTTCAAAGTTTTCCATGTACAAATTTGCTATAGCAGGAGATAAAGGAGAGCCCATTGCTGCTCCCTCCCTTTGTTTAAAGAATTCTCCTCTCCATAAGAAGTAAGTGTTATTTAAACAATGGTCAGCGAGTTTCGGAATATATTTTGGTAAACCTGTATTCTTTACCAGTGTATCAAGTAATTTAAGCGACTCGCTCACTGGAACCTTAGTGAATAGCGAAATCACATCAAAACTCACCAAAATATCATTAGGGTTAAGTTTAATATCTTTGATCACATTCACAAGATGTTCTGAATTTCTTATGAATGAAGATGTCCTACCGATGTAGGGCTGTATTTGTTTAGTTACATATTTTGCTAATGTATATGTGGCAGAGCCAATTGTACTATGGGTCGTAATGGGATGCCTATTTTATGGATCTTTGGTAGCCCATACAGTCTAGGTGGTTTTGAAGCCCTTGGCTTAATTAGGAATTGCTCATTTTTGGTATTAATGAATTTGCAATGATTGCAGTAGTCTTACGTTCCAAAGTATTAGTTGGATCTCGTTTAATTTTAATGTAGGTACTTTCCTCTAATAAATATTTAATTTTATTATCATAATCGGCTCGTGACATCACTACAGTAGTGCGGCCCTTATCAGCTGCTAGGATTTGAATATCTTTATTTAGACGAAGCTCTCTTAAGGCTTTTGCCTCGTTCGAGCTAATATTTACTTTTGGTACTTTACTATTCTTAATTATTTTGGCAACCTCGTGTCTAGTCATCTCTGCCTCATTATGTGGAAGGAGTCTTGCTGCTGATTCTACCTCGGCAATTATCTCATCCACTGGAATTGTGTGTGGGGTAACGGCAAAGGTAAGGCCTTTAGAAAGGACAGAAATCATGTCAGTGGTTAAATCAGTGTTAGTCAAGTTCATTACGGTTTTGTTCTTAAATTGTTCGTTTTTAATAGGGATTTGTTTATTGTAAAGTCTAGAAAATTTGTTAATTTGGTTAGCATTTGTTAGATTAAACACATTATCAGCCGATTGTTGTGTTATAGTATCGATTATATTCCAATCATGCATGGACACACTATTGCTTATATCTAAATGTAAATGCTTTAGCGATTCCGAAATGTTGGATAATTCACTCCTGTTGTGTTGTATTCTCTCTATTAATAACAATTCGCTAGCTTTTGTAGTATTTTGTTAGCTTTAGAAGACTTTATGTGATGTGTTATTTTAACTGCGTTTGGTATTACCTTCGAATCTCTGCACCTTTTGAGGAACGCCAATGACGATATCAATTTCATCCGCTTAATGCGGAGCTTCTCCAATTTTCTGGTTTTAAGAAAAGTATCATCCCCATAGAGGTTAGTCAGTTTAACACGTAGGCTTTCGCGACCAATATTATTCATTATCAACGTTTTTGGGTTTAGATCGCGTTATTTATAAATGTGTCGTAACCCTCCACCGCCCGATGATGCTGGATGCAATTACCAGCGAAACGTCGTACTCAAATTGTAAATGTTGTGGTTTCATGCTTCAACACACCGGTGGGCTAAAGCAGTAAACTATTTGTCTTTTGTCAACGTGACACGTTTTTACTGATTGGCCGTGTCGGGTGGTGGAGGGTTACGACATATTTATAAATAACGCGATCTAAACCCAAAAACGTTGATTATGAATAATATTGGTCGCGAAAGCCTACGTGTTAAAATGCACGTGAGATTTGATTATTTACTATGCATGTACATTACATGCCAATGTTCATCATCATCAGCCATGCTCAATCGACTGCTGGGAGAAAAGGTTCCCCAATATTTTCCCCAATATTGTCACCATTCCTCATGATCCTGCGATTCACCCAGCTCATGCGCGTGAGATGATTTCATTGCTTCATCTCTGTGGTGGTTATTCTCTCAGGCGTGTTTTCTCCTTCAGTTGACATTCTATCCCAAGTTCTGTCCACTTGCAATTATCCCTTTTAGCCACGACGTATCTTGCCCAAGCCTAATGAAAACTCAATTTGCATTTTTGCAATGTTGCATTGAGGATAAAGTAAAGTAACCAAAAATGACTGTATGAATTAAAATAGAGATGGTCAAAATGAAATAAAAATAATGAAATCATGACTAAATCAATCACAATGAATTGAATCACTGGAAAGTGTGCTGGGAGTGGGGGGGGGACTCCAGTTGAATCGTAAACATAGCCACATGCAGCCATTGACACCATGCACACATGGCCAGTTAGGAATGTTCATTGAATTTTTTAGGGTTTTACGATAATTGCATGCACAAAAGCCTATTAAAAAACCCATTACCAATCTTCACCACACCCACAATGACCGGAGTGAAGTATGGTCAAAACAAGCTCAATGACTGACATGGCGTGGTTAGGCCTTCATCTAGCAGTGGTTTCACCAAGTGCTGTACGTTAATTATATTGTTTATATTGCATCTATAATGATCTGAACAATGACATTGCAACATGCGTCTGTAAAAATGCGTGCCATGCGCCAAGCAGTTTGATCAAGCACTCAAAAAGTAGAAGATTATAGATTCCATGACTTAGGAATCAATACAATATTCCATAAGCAAACGGTAGAAATCGAGAATAAAAGTGCAGGCGATACAAAACACTGAGTATGCTTCGCCAGTACCCTAACTTACAATAAGATATTATATGTGCATAGGCAGCTTACTCTGCGTCAAGAGAGACGAGAGAAAAGCTGATCAATATACTCATGGTGCTTTTAGTGATAAAGCAAATGTCTGTGGAGTCACGTACCGCCTTGAAGACTCTTAATAGAAGACTCTTAATATTTACGCTGAAGCCTATTCGCCATTGCTTGAAGCAGCATCGGCGGGGGAGGGAGAGAGCACAAAGGTGGTGGGGTGGGAAAGGACTGGTACCAAGATGCCCTCGAGTGGCATGGGAGAGTTAACGCAGCGAATAATATGCACGACAGACAGACAAAAAATCCCTGGTGGGCAGTGTGGAACCTGTTGTTCCTACCTGTATAAAAGATAACTAGACTTTAGGTAGCCAGGCAGCCAGCCCCCTTATCTCTCGGCCCCTCCCCCTTGCTTAGGCCCCTCCCCTTACCCCCTCCTCCCTTAGGTCCCTCCCCAGACCCCCCTTCCCTTAGGCCCCTCCCCTGAGCACCCCCCATATTCTTAGGCCCCTCCCCTGACCCCCCTTCCCTTAGGCCCCTCCCCTGACCACCCCCCATATCCTTAGGCCCCTCGCCTGACACCAGAGGTGTAAAAAGTACTCAAAAATGTTACGCAAGTGAAAGTACAAGTACTGAGGGAAAATTTTACTCAATTAAAAGTAAAAGTATATGGCTAGAATCTTACTTGAGTAAAAGTAAAAAAGTACCACATTAAAATTGCACTTGAGTATTAAAGAAGTAAAAGTAACAGCAAGAATGAAAACTAGAGATTCTTGTTTAAGCTTTTAATCTCAAAAAACATTAAATGAAATGCATACAATGTTTTATCCTGCTTTAGAACTGTTTGTATTTAATTATCAAACTATAAGTCTATCTAATGCCAGTATGCAACATGCTACTCAAAGTTGTAAAACCTCAGATTTAACTTAAGCAGAAGCTGATCTTCAAAATTGTGAGTGTCAAGCCTAGCTCTTTTGGGGCTGAAAAGCAATCCTGCAGTGCTGAAAGCCTCTCACAGGCAGCCGATGCAGGAAGAGGTGTATTAGTCTTGATAGAGAGGCTGCAAATAGCAGGGAACGTGAGCAGAGACTCCCTGGTGTCTGAAACACAGGCCAGATATCCATCCAACTCTTTGCTGGCTTCATGTGTTGTCGGTTTCAAAGAAGCGAAAAAATCTTCCTCATCAGATGAACTGTTGGCCAATTCCTTATTGTGGTCCAAAGGCTCCAGATGCACTCTGATGTAGTCCATGCCTACAAGCAGAGTGAGCAGACACAAAGAAAGGTTTGGTTGAGGGGCTTCTGACTGGGAACAAATTTTATGGATTTTGTCATTAACTACATTTACGTGCAGTCATCTACATCTAAATGTCTAAAATCATGCAAATCCCTTTTTTTACCATAAATTCTAACAGCATTTCCAAGCCACATATATGATACGAGAGTTTTGTTTCAAGAAACACTGAGGGATAACTACAACCTGCTGCAAGAATATTATACATCAATATTCATATTGAGATCACAGCCAAAGATCGGATCATAATATTCCTAAAAAGTGCAAAAAAATAAAAAAAATATTGGTATGGCTCATATATTGCCCAGATTAGAATTCGTCAAGTGTATGTTGCTTGTATTCATTTACCTCGTTTTAAGATGGTTTCATCATTTGTCCAAGAGGTCCTAAATTTAGGGAGAAGGATGGCAGCTGCGATGATCTCAGGATCTTCAAACATATGCTTGAATCGTGTTTGGATTCCTTGTTGTAGGGCATCCACAAGTGGGTCACAGTACCTGCGAGAATGGTGGAGTCGCTGAAGTTTCAAGCTTAACTGATGGACACTAGGCAGCAGCCACCCCAGCTGTGTATTCGTTTCCGCTTGCAAGATGTCGAGTACTTTTGCAACTGGACGCATTGTGTTGGCCCACTCTGTCAAGAACAGCATTTCTGCTGGATTAAACCTACAGGAGAAATCGGCATAATCAAAGAGTATACAACAACAACAACCCACATTTGTTTACATCAATAGAGGGGAAAAACACTTACATTGGAACCTCAAGAGAGGTGCATATATTCCTAAGTGCGCATTCTCCTACTTCTTTGCAAATTTGAAGAATTCTGTCAACAGCCATAAAAGTTGAATTCCACCGCGTTTGGTTCGGCCTTAAAAGCTGAAGCCTGCTTTCTGCTTCAACAGCTTCAGCTGCTAGAGCCGATCGGCTGCTTTTATTCCATAAAGCTTGGCATTTGCCAAATACAGATCTGTAGAGTTTCTTGTAGTGTTCATTTGAGAGAGCTTTTTGGGCATCAACGCTTGAGACTAGGTTAAGTAAGTGACAGGCACACTTTTTATGTTTTGGTAGCTGGAATTCGAAGCCATCGTCTTAGTCCAGGACTCGAGAGGCATCTTGGAATTCCACACCATCACTTCCCTCACCACAGCCTTCAGAATCAGTGTCATCACTTTCACACCTTCTTGCCTCAAGTCTCGATATCATTGTTTTCCACACCAAAAACTCTGAAAGCCTTCAGAAAGTTGGAAGCACTGTCTGTGGTTGTGCAAACAACCTTGTTACGTATTTCATACTCTGAGTGGATATCATTCATAGCACTGGCCAGTACCTCAAAAGTATGAGAGCCTATTAATATTTTGCAGGCAAGTGCAGCGGAATGTCTTTCAAGACTTTCAGGGTTGATCCAGTGAGCAGTTACACCAATGAATGACTTTCTTCGTGGAGTCCAACAATCCGTTGTGGTTGCAATCCATTCAACTTCACTCATGGCAGCAGTCACTTTCTGTTTCATGATCAGAGCAGCTTCAGCTATCTTGGAGCGTAAAGTAGGCCTTGTAATGACAGAAATGCCAGGCTGCAGTGTACTAATCAGCTCTTTAAATGATGGCAGATCAACAGTGCTGAAAGGATGAAGTCCTTGAATGATGTACCTTAATATAGCTTTGTTCACAGTGACTGGAGACACATGTTTGACTGGGAAAACTGAGTCAACTTTCAGTTGCTTACAGCTGGAAGCATGGGTGGAGGTTCCGATCTTTCTCTTCTGTGCTGTCAATTTAGAGTAGTTTTTGAGGTGATTTGGGTGCATTCTCTGTAAAAACAACAAATAAATATTTATATTCAATATCAATGTAACAATTACACATGCACTCTCTGATTACAGCATTAATAAAACTGACATTTGCATCCAATTGCACACTTTATAATGTTAAATACTTGTTGATTTTAGAAATACAGTAGCATTTAGTGACTATCAAGCATTAATTTTATTTCTGATTATATTGACAAAAACACAGGACTGTAAGGCTGACATGACAGGGTGAATTGATTTCATTACATTAGTTTTGACGGTAACACTTTACAATAGGGTTCGTTAGTTAACTACATTAGTTAACATGAACTAATAATGAACTGCACGTATACAGCATTTATTAATCTTTGTTCATGTTAATTTCAACATTTACTAATACTTTATTATAATCTTGTTAACATTAGTTCATGCACTGTGAACTAACATGAACAAACAATGAACAGCTGTATTTCTATTAACTAACGTTAACAAAGATTAACAGATACAGTAACAAATGTATTGCTCATGGTTAGTTAATGTTAGTTAATACATTAACTAATGAACCTTATTGTAAACTGTTACCGTTTTGACAATACAACATGATGTTTGGTAATTATAAAAAATAAAAAATTCTCGCTTGGTTTTCTTGTGTTGTGCATGAATTCAAACACAATGAGAGCACGGAACGATAATGATGATTCAAAGCAATATTGCTATAGGCGCCAAATTTCCCGTGGACCGAACGTTACCATAGCAAATAATTTACAGACAATTATAAATGCATTTTAGCATTTTATTACGTGAGCCTTATATTGTCAATCGCATGCATTAGTGAAAATAGGCCTACTACACATATAAAAGGCGCGCCGTCAAGGTCAAAACATGAACCAAAAACAACTATCAGTAAAACAAAATACTTAACGTACTTACCTCAATATGCTTCCTTAAGTTTGATGGTGAACTTTTGAAGGCCGATATTTCCTTATTAAGCGGGAGACAAAGGACACATTTCATCTTGAATGAATCCTTATTAATACCACTAAAAGAAAATGATTCGCTAAGATACGGCCACGGGTGCTGTGGGGGTCGCTTGCCCCCGAGGTCCCTCCCGCCTCCATCCCCTATTTCGTTTACGTTACCCCACCTCCCTATTACCCGCTACGGTTTCGCCGGCATTCGAACGCGACGCCCCTACTGTTACAGCCTCACGCCGCGCTCCCACGCTGCGAGCATACGTGCGCACATCATCATCAATCAAACGCCGTGCTCGCAGTATAGCCCTGTGCGGCACGTTACCAATGCGCATCCGTATCCAACACGTAACGAACGTATGCGCACTCCCACACACACGCCGCTCCGCGCACTCCAACTCCACTCACGTTATGATCGCGCACCTGTATCACACACGGAGTGAACACACGCGACTCCCACTCTCGCACCGCTCTGCGCAGCGCTCCCCCGAGGCGAGCCGCAGCGCTACAGAATCACTGCGTACACACGCGCACCCACACGCTCACACTGCACGACAAGATCACGCGAGACCACACTTCGCTATTAATGATTTATTACCTGGTAACTAATGTTGAATCAGTGAGTCGACGAGGCTGGCCTATTCCACTAAACCGGTACCTATTCCCTATTTATCGGCTATTATCCTACCTCACCTCCCCACTCACTGTTTGGCGCCCATGGAGGTTCGTTTCTTTCTGCGCTAACAGCGTACCTCGATACGTCGGACGGACGTCCGGGTCGCTGGCTGGAGCTGCTGCTGGTCCGCTGCCCTGGAGAGAAGAGCGCCATTTCCCCTTTGCGCCCCCCTATTTATCCTCCCTACCTCAAAGGGATGCTGCGCTGAACAATCGGCTCGTGCACCTCGAGCCCGCGCACGGCGGTTCCGGGCGCTTTTGATATGCTAATCAGTGAGCGGCGTTGGCAGCGTACATCCTAATTACTCCCTTACCCTTCCTAACAATGGGGCCTGCGCGCTCAAGCGTAATGATCCCAACCCTCCATGACTATGCGCAAGAGCCCCTGCGGTCCCGCTATTCATGCTGTCCCCTCCCTCCTCCGTCTGTCTCGTCGACCCGTGGGGGTGTGTGTGAGAGGAAATGCGCCTCAACCGCGGTGGCCGAATGCCCCATGCCGCAACCACACCATATTAAGGCTGGTCGCAGCGCCGCGGCGCAACGTAGCACGGGGGAGGTCGTCCAATTCCCTGATCGCCGGAAACCGTGAGAGTTATTCCCGATAAGGGTTTCTCGGATAAAAACCGGTCGATCAGGTGACCTTCCCTTCCAGCTCTATGGGGGGGGGGAATGCGTGCGGGTGTGTGCTTATGTGAGGGGGGTGATGGGGGGCAGTGCGGTGGGGGAAGCCGGGCGGCTCCCTGGCTCGGCAGAGCGGCCCCGTCGCTGTGGCACCACAGTGCTCTTGATCCTGTGGCTGATTTTGGACTGTGCTCGCAGCTGAATCACGTTCTTCCTCCATTTTCTTCCACTGATTGACTGTTATAATTTCTCTAATTTCCAGGTCAAGGTGCTGTGCATTGTGGTAATAGATGTGACATGACGTCACTTCCAAAGGACCAATGAACATGTCTGACCAATTTCATGTAATGTGAAAAGATTTTCATAGGCAGAATAAATAACATTTAAATTAAACTGGGCATCAGCGCAATTCAATTGGTTTGGTAATAGCAAGGGAAAATAGAATGAAGTGATCTCCAAAAAATAAGTACTTTTTGACTGTCAATAAAATTGTAAGGAGTAAAAAGTATTTTTTTTTCTAAAAAAATTAAATTAAGTAAAAGTATTGATTTTTATTCGTACTCAAGTAAAGTAAAAATCCCCAAAAAGAATACTTAAGTACAGTAATCAAGTAAAATTACTCAAGTACTTTACACCTCTGTAAAAACGCAAACTCACTATTGCAAATCTTGACTTAAAGCTTTCGTGACTGCAGGAATTCATATTCTTGGATCTTTCGGTAAAGTCACGTAGTTAGGTTCAAAGAAAATAATAAAAAAACTGAAAATTACGTTTTGATCGCAACGCAAGCGGTCGTCTTCAGGAAAAGGGGCGTTAGCTTCCAAGGGAAACTGTTTATAAGGGTTCGCTGTCGAACACTTACATTATCATTGGCTGTTGACAATTGGGCTACGCCCATTTCAAACCCTGATAAACAGTTTCCCTTGGAAGCTAACTCCCTTTTTCCTGAAGACGATCGCTTGCGTTGCGATCAAAACGTCATAGTTTTCTGGTATTTTTTTTATTTTCTTTGAACCTATCTACGTGACTTTACCGAAAGACCCAAGAATACTTAACCGCGGAACTATTTTTCTCACGGAACTATTTTGCTCAGAGGAGCGATCCTGGAAGTGTTTGCATGTGTGTGTGCACGCACATGTGTATGTATGTGAAAGTGGGTGTGGGGAGCTCCGGTTTGACAGCAGAGGTCTCGCTCTGAATCAGTCTGGCCAGGGGCGGTTTCTTCATTAGGGCGATTGGGCGACGCACCACCAATGTCATTCAACCACAGAGTAATGCTAGCCGTCACTGTCAGCCTCTGGATATAGTCCAATCAGCGTCATGTCACGTTCTGTGGAGTACCGCCTCTTTTTGGGCGATTTCACTCCGGCTGAGAATCTCCCCGAGTGGCCCCATAGACTTACATTCAAAGATGTTTTTTTGCGAACGGGGGCGCTGCAATGCATTCTCTATGGCTTCCGGGAGGGCATGCACTAATGTGCTTACGTCATCATACGTGCTAACGTCATCATAGGTAAGCACGTTTCATCCAACAATATAATTTATCGCCACCTAGTGGAATCTTTAATAAAATAAACTTGAGTGGTTTGTTTTAATAGTGAGTATATAATCAAACAAGATGTATTGTAAGAGTCACTTTATTTTTCATTAATATTAAAGAAGTGAAGTTGCCTTTACATGCTTAAGCTGTTAATTTATTCATTGCATGGGTGGACCTTATCCTTATCAATCATCCAGACATTTGCCCCCCCTGAGAGATTTTGCAGGAGCCGCCACTGAGTCTGGCGGCATTTTATTTTCATCAGCTGCGCAATGCTACGAAGAAGATTCCTGGTCTGTAGCTCCGCACGAAGCTCCAGGTCTTCTCAGCCATAGTCATGCCATCCCTTTTCTATGCTTGTGAAACGTGGATCCCTCTCATGGAACATTCAGGTTGGCATGCCTACGATCCATCCTGGGTTTAACCAGGCTGGATTGGGTGAAGAGCTCACAAATGCTTGAAAGATCTGGACACATTCCCATCAGTGAGCTCCTCCGGCAGGCAAGGCTGCGGTGGCTGGATCATGTAGCCCACATCCTCAGCCACCACATTCCCAGCCACCGCATGCCCAAACAGCTTCTGTTTGGCTGCATGGAGGGGCTAAACGGGCACGACATGGGTTGGAGGAAAGATGGACTGATGCGGTACAGGAGGATATGGAGCTGAGTTGACTTGATTTGCACAAGACTGGTACAAGCAGTGTCAAGATCGGCCTCTATGGAGGAGGCTCATGAAGGACGCTGCTGGGCATTTGGAGGAAGTCGCCCTCCAGCAACAACGGAGGCCAGAGGAGCCATGCTCACAACCACGAGCGGAGCGCCGGGTGGCTAAAATACAGCGAGGTGGCACAGTGGCGGGTAAAGCTGGTGCATCTACAGGTCATCTCAGTCAGCCGACCCATGGCACCTGGGTCTGTC
Organism: Lampetra fluviatilis; assembly: GCF_964198595.1. NCBI lineage: Eukaryota > Metazoa > Chordata > Hyperoartia > Petromyzontiformes > Petromyzontidae > Lampetra > Lampetra fluviatilis. Next base: position 1,258,885 of record NC_136299.1, read on the forward strand.
CCGAGAGCCGTCAGCGAGCCTTCGACATTCCACGTGGCCTCAAAGTACACCTGGCCTGGCACATGCGCCGTGGTGACGTCACTGTCACTTAGTGGCAAAAGGCAGGTATTAGGTGTGGAGAGCAGGAATGTAGCGATTAGCACGCTTTGCTACGAAAGCAACATCAGTATCTCGTGTAGTTGTGTAAACATCAGTACTGGGGAGAAAAAGGTGGCCGGGCGTCGTTTTGGCCACCCACTGCCTCTTGTGCCGTACCGGTCTTCATAAGTGCTAATCGCTAACAGTGCTTGCTATGGGGGGGGGGGGGGTTCTTTGTGTGTGCCTGTGTCTGTGCGGGGGGGGGGGTTGTGCAACGATTAGCGCTCTTTGCTTACCAACTTGGCGACCAAAGTTCAATTCCAGCTCATGATCAACACCATTTGAATGGGACCTGGGTCTCCCTTAGGTCGACTCAGCCGAACTAATACATGAACACATTCCTGCGGAGGGAGCTGGTAGGAACGTTGGGTGAGTAGGTTAAACGTTGAGTATTATAAGGGCACCACGGGGTGACCAGCCCCTCCCCACCCAGCCCCACCCTTTCCACCCCCCACCCAGCCCCAACCTCCCCACCCAGCCCCTCCCCACCCAGCCCCTTCTCACCCTCCCCTCCCCACCCAGCCCCACCCTCTCCACCCAGCCCCTCCCTCCCCACCCAGCCCCTCCCTGCACGACGGACGGACGGACCCAATAATCCCCTGTGGGCTGGTGTACATGAGGTTCCTACCAGTATAAGGGCGCAGTCATTACACACAAAGTGCTGCCTCAAATGAACCACCAATACCTGGCTGATCTCGTCAAGGAGCATAAACCACAATCATCATAGCTGTCAACCCCTTATCAGTGCTTACCTTATTACAGACTAATTCAGACCTTATTGGTCACCTCGTGCCCTTATAAATATCAACGTTCATCCTACAAAGTTCCATCACAAGGAAGAAACACAAACAAATAGACAAAAACATTAAGCGTTGAGAGCTGCTCGTCAGCGCTCAGCAGCTCCTCCTTCGCACGCGCCCCCGCATTCGAATCGATGAGAGCAACCGCGTGGCACCAGCCCCTCTAGCGCCTCCACCACCACCACCTCCCACCATCCACCAGCACCGCCGTACTCTCACGATCACAGAGACTCGCGCTCGCATCGGCTGGAGGACTCAGTGACTGAAAAAAATACTGCCCAAAAATTCTAAAAACACCAAAAAACTACAAAAAATGTGTCGTGATATTTAAATGAAGGTGTTTTTTTTAATGGCCAATTCCGCTCCCCGTTGACGGGTTTTGAGCGGTGGTTGCGTTTCCTTAGTAGATGGAGGGAGTGGTCTTGTCAAAACCATCTGGTGACCAAGCAGTGTTTCTTTCGCAAGCCCCGACTCAGTTAAACGTAACTCACTGCATCGGGTTAAATGTTTGTCTGTAAAGTGTATGGGCTGAAAGAATAAATAAATATGTTTACTTGAAATCTGAATAAACGTGCCTTTTTTTATATTGACACACATGCACACAATGGCGATGGCCAGCAGGATGGTGGTGAACGTTCTGACCGTCGTGACGCCATGTGGGTCTCGAATGATCGGAGACAACTGCCAAGAGGGATGCAACTGGAAAAGGCAGCGGAGCGTGTGAAGCTGGGACAAATATTGAAGACCGCCCCTTAGGGTCAAAGCAACGAGAGGGAGGAGGCGACGGAGAGAAAGCTAGAGAGCTTTTGGAATCTGAAGAGAAAAATATATACATAAGTGACGTTTTGGGCAATGACCCTTATTCATAGCACATGGTGTATGTGTAGTGACATTGCTGGATGTCACCATCCTGGTAGTGCAGTACCGGCCCTAGAGGGGCACGGTGTGTGTGTAGTAACATCGCTGGATGTCACCATGTCGTAAATGCAGTACCGGCCCTAGAGGGGACGGTGTGTTTCGACCTGAAGGGAAGGTCGGGTAAGGCCATGACAGCCTGGTTGACCCGGGAGGACACATGCCCGGTTAGAACGACAGGGGTGCCCCCGAGAGGGGGCTGTGAGGGTCACATGATGGGAACTGAGGTCCTTCCTGAAGGTTCTGGAAAAGGGGCGTGGCCAGGGGTGGAGTCAGACACGCCGGAGAGAAATATAAGCCGAGTCCCGAGAGGGAGCTTGGCTGTCCATCCCGGGGAAGAACCCCTTCGTCTATGATCTTCGATCTTCAAGTCTTCCAGCACGTGGACCCGGGCAGTATGCTGTTGGTCCCGGTCCGAAGATGATAGTTATCCTGTAACTTACGTAGTTAGCCAGAGTGGTGACCACCCTAGGTCGTTGTCTTGTTAAGGGGTAAGTTACCTCGTTGTGTTGAAGTAATTAATGCGCTGCCTCCGAGTCTAAGTGTGCGACTCAGTTGAACCCACTTCAACTGGCATCAGAAGTGGCCAAACTTTATTGAGAGATAGGCCAAGTTAGATAAAATGTTTATGCGGCAGAGACAACCTACCAGGACGTTGTCTAACAACAAAGACGACGAGGGCATTATTCCACAGACAGCCCTGGGGATGGCGACCCTGGAAAAAAGGAGTGAGGTACCGCCGGCGGAGCAGCGCGACAATCATCACAGCGATACCTCGCCGCCTGCATGGGGAGAGCACCAATCTTCTCGAGGCCGTGGCCGCGGCCGCGATGGTTGTTGAGTTCGATCGAGAAGAGCCAGTGGAGGAGAGAGTCCTCCGCCGCTGATTCCCACGTGCGGGAGGGGTTGGTTGCGCAGCCCGCGCATGCGGCTGCCATTTTGCTCGTCGGTCAGGAAGGAGAGCCCGCAAACTCTGAAAGCCCGCCAAGACCGCCTGTCGAGATCCCATCAATCAGGTGCCGTCGACCTTTTGTGAAGTAGTTCACGACAGCGGGAGGTGATTGGGTGGCCTTCAAGCATCACTTCACAACGAATTGTGACTTGGCGGGATGGGCGGAGGCGCTGAGAGCGCTTCCCGCCGCCCTTTACGACGACACTTTATCGGCATTCTGCACCATTCCGACAGCAGAGAGGGCCACGCTTCCGCAGGATTTGCCCAGATGGCGACAATCTATGACCCGCCGCCAAATGTTCGCCACAAGTTCGCTGCGCGGAGGAGCAGGCAGGCCGAGACGCCCCTCGCCTTTTGCAGTGTGCTGTTGGTTCTGGCGAAGGCGGCCTTTCCGAAGATGGACTATGCTGGAGTCGACTCGCTGGTCATTGAAAGGTTGCTGACGCTGGCGAAAGATCTCAACATCATCCTGCCAGCTACAGAGGAAGACGAATTATTGTCCTTCAAAGCTGCAAGGTGCATTCAGGCGCACCTGCTTTTGAAATAGCATATGGGGTTGGTGGCATGCACCGCGCCTCTTGAGATGCGTGGTGCACCCGAAGATGCGGAGGCCATCCAAGCCTGTGCTTCGGTCCACGGCGGAGGCTGGCAGGGAGGTGGCATGGAGTTACGGAAAGGATAAGACCGATGGCGGGGGACCTTCCCTCATCCAGGGAGCGGCCTGTTGTATGCTACAACTGCAGCCTGCTGGTATGCGTCTCGTCGGGTTGCCACGCTCCATGACAACGACTCTGCGGAGCGCTGCCATCATCCTCCTGACCGTCCTGAACTCCGCTAGGTCCCAAGGCAAGTTGTGGCACACCACACTCTCGCCCTTGCATCCACCCCACTCATTGCGTTTCGACGTTTTTAATTCCCGTCGTGTCATGGGGCGTGAGGGTTCGGATTTGGCAGGGGTCAGCTGGCCACTCCGGCCGGGTCAGTGGTCGGAGTTGAGTCATCAGGTTGTTACTGCGGTGGCAGGATCGTCTGCTGTTATCAGTATGATACAGGGGATAGAAATTAGGATGCTCGTCTATACCGGTGCATCCAATACCCTCATTTACAAATTAATTTACAACATTTTGCTCCAGAAGTGTCATACCCTGTGTCCCGTCGGGATTCCGTGCTTTGCCGTGAATGGGGGTTCATTGGGCATTATTGGTCAGAAAACAACAGAAGTGTGCATTGGTGATATCAAATGGACGAGACCAGTTCTTGTTTCGACATTCTTTGCCATTCCCTCCTTGCTAGGGACTGATTTCTTGGGGAAGATGAACCTGAAGATTTTAATAGACCAGGGATGTCTCGAGTTGTCATCGGGCAGTCGCATTGCCTTTTTGCCTTCTCCCACTCGATTGCGCACGGCCAATGCTACTGTACAAGGGCTTGCAAGCAAAACTGTAAAGATTCCTCCCGGTGCGCAAATGCTAGTTCCCTTGCGGTTGCGGAAACCACTTGACCAGGAGGCAACTGCAGAAGGAATCCTACTAGGCCCCTCAAACAAGTCGGTTTGTGGGTTGATGTTGGTTGGGGCCCAGACTCTAGTGCCCAATAACCAGGAACTGTACATTCAGGTCCTCAACGCAAGGTTGGACACGTCGATTATACAGCAGGGCACCGTGCTAGCCCACGTGTCGCCCGTGCTTCACGAGGGCGACATCGTTGGTGGCGTTAGGGTTATGGAGCCGCAGCGGCATTTCGATGATAAGTGGATGAATGCGCTCTGCACTGAAAACCCAGATTTGTCAGATACCCAGAAGAAGGAGTTGCGGGCGCTTTTGAGGGAATTCTCCCACGTATTTAGTAGAGGCAAATTCGACATTGGCCGCACTACCCTTTTGAGTCACCACATCGATACGGGTAATGCCACCCCCATCTGTCAGAATACCTATCGACTGAGCCCCAAAGAGAAGGACCACGTATGACTTGCGATGATGAGATGTTGGCCGCCGATATTATCTCGCCGTCCATTCGTCCATGGGGGCCCCTATCGTTTTTGTTAAAAAGCATGATGTTAGTTTGCGCTTCTGCGTCGACTTCCGCAAGCTTAATCAAATTTCAGTGGCTGACGCGTATCCCCTCCCATGAATGGATGATTCCCTGGATGCTCTGGCAGGGGCACATTATTTTTCAACTCTTGACATCCTATATGGATTTTGGCAATTGCCTCTGGATTAGTCATCGAAGTCAAGACTGCCTTTTCTTACACCGCAAGGCTTATTTGAATTCAATTGGCTTCCGATAGGTCTTCACTCGGCCCCAGCTACGTTCCAGCGGCTGATGGAGCTGGTTATAGCGGGTCTCCAGTGGGACTCGTGTTTGATATATCTTGACGATGTTATTGTTTTTAGCCATATGTTTAAGGAACACCTGAAATGGTTATGCGCTGTCTTTCTTAAAATGCGTCCGGCGAACCTCAAATTTTAACCGCAGAAATGTCATCTGTTTCAAAAATCGGTTCGGTACTTCGGCCACATAGTCAGTAAGTCAGGAATAGTGACGGACCCGGATAAAACCACATGTGTGCGTTCTTGGCTGACCCCCAAGTCGGTGGGTGACGTGCGGAGTTTCATCGGGTTTGCGTCCTACTACCGCTGTTTTGTGTCCGGGTTCACCATTATCGCCAAGCCTCTCCAGCCCGTGACGGCCAAAGGTCAGAAGTTTCATTGGGAGGAGGATGAGGAAGCCGCATTTGTTAAGCTCTGGGATGGCCTGGTGAACGCCCCTCCCCTCCAATACCCCAATTTCTCCTTGCCGTTCGTCCCAGATACGGACGCTAGTAATACTGGAATTGGCTCTGTTCTATCTCAAGTCATGGATGGGGTGGAGAGCGTTGTGGAATATAGCAGCAGAGTGCTGTCTCCGGCCGAGCAGTGATACTGTGTTACACGCCAAGAACTTCTGCCTATCGTCTTCTTTGTACAGCAGTATCGCCCCTACCTTTATGGCAGGCGCTTTGAGGTGCGCTCTGACCATGCAGCCCTACAGTGCGCACTGCACATTGAACAGCCGTCTTGTCAGCTTTCACGTTGGTCGGAAGTCCTGCAGGAATATAAATTTACTGTTTCCTATCGCAAGAGTACTCTACACACGAACGCGGACGCACTGTCGCGTTTACCCTCGAGCGACGAGTGCGTGTGTTTCTCAGGTTCGGGGCGCTATAGGCCAGCTGCTGGGGCCTTGCCTCCTCCCGTTGTGGCATCAGTAGATGTGAAAACCCCCGACAATCCCGAAAGTCCTGATGCACGTGATGTCGCTGTTGGTCTGGACCATGCGGATTGGGGACGCCTCCAGGTGTAGGACGCTTCTCTATTGAAATTGCAACGCTGTGTCAACAGTGCTAAGGGTGGGTATTGCTGGTGCTGGGGGGGGTGGGGTAACCGGGACTGTGTGTTGCCGGATATTTTTTTATTTTATTGTCGTTATTGACCTGAATGTTGCGTTCTGTACCCCCTTTACCTTCACCCGTTCGTCATTTACCGCTCGTTGACAATTTTAATTTGGAGGTGTGCTAGGGGGTTTTATACTGATTTCGGGGGAGTTGACAGCTGGGATGGCTTTTTTTTACAAAAGGGGGGTGATGTAGTGGCATCGCTGGATGTCACCATGCTGGAAGTGCAGTACCAGCCCTAGAGGGGAACGGTGTGTATACAGTGACATCGCTGGATGTCACCGTGCTGGAAGTGGAGTACCGGCCTCAGAGGGGCACAGTGTGTGTCGACCTGAAGGGAAGGTCGGGTAAGGCCATGACAGCCTGGTTGACCCGGGAGGACACGTGACCGGTTAGAATGACAGGGTACCCCCGAGAGGGGGCTGTGAGGGTCACGTGATGGGAACCGAGGCTCTTCCTGAAGGTTCTGGAAAAGGGGCGTGGCCAGGGGCGGAGTTGGACACGCCGGAGAGAAATATAAGCCGAGTCCCGAGAGGGAGCTTGGCTGTCCGTCCCGGAGAACAAACCCTTCGTCTACGATCTTCAAGTCGTCCAGCACGTGGACCCGGGCAGTATGCTGTTGGTCCCGTTCCGAAGTTGGTAGTTATCCTGTAACTTACGTAGTTAGCCAGGGTTGTGACCACCCTAGGTCGTTGTCTTGTTAATGGATAAGTTACCTCATTGTGTTTAAGTAATAAATGCGCGGCCTCCGAGTCTAAGTGTGTGACTCAGTTAAACCCAACTCCATATGCACATAAACGCATATTAATTTGGTTTAAAACATCTTAATATGTCGAGGAATGCAGATCTTGGACAATTATTCGTAGTGCCGGAGGCTAAAAGCCTGGTTATATCTACTGCCTTCCAGCTTTGTATTTGGTTATTGGGTGATTGTGAGAGATGCTGTTTTGCGTGAACTACGACGCAATGTCTTAAACGACACAGTATTATCGTATTTTTATTTTAAGGCCACATGCCACCTGGTCAAACATGCCAATGTAGCAGGAGCCTCCTGCACGAGAATCTTGAGACTCACCTGACACTCAACATAATTGACACTCATCACTCACTACTCACCTGACACCAGTCACGAGACAGTCAATTCTCATCACTCACCGTGCATCACACAAACAATACTCACCTCTCATCAGACACAACTCACACTCACCACTCACCTGACACACTCACCACTCACCAGGGCAAACATACCAGTCACTCGCCTGCTACACTCACTATTCACACTGATACACTCACCAATTTATCTCTCATTCAACACAATCACCTGATACACCATCTACCCTGACACTCAAAAACAACAACCTCCACTTCCCATGAAGTGACGGTGACCGTGCAAAACCAGGTGCACTTTGAGACCACGTGAAGTGTTGAAGGCTCGCTGGCAGGAGGTCAGAGCACAGACCCATGTGCCATGGCTTGACTGATTGCCCCTTACTGTGCCAACCTGCTGCGTTCTATCCTCCGCTCGTTGTTGTGAGCGTCGCTCCTCTGCCTGCCGCTGTTGTTGGAGGGCGACTGCCTCCAATTGCCCAGTAGCAGCGTCCTTCACGAGCCTCCTCCTTCGCAGAGGCCGATCTTGACACCGCTGGTATCAGTCTACAGCAAGTCCACTCAGCTCCATATGATCCTATTCCACATCTGTTCATCTCGTCTCAAGCCGATGCCACGCCGATTTATTACCCTCTATCCGGCCAAACAAAAGGCTGTCGGAGCATGCGACGGCTGGGCATGATCGTAAGCAGGCCAACCTGAAGGTTTGTAACTGGAGCAGATGTTCCATTGCGGAGTAGATGTTCCATTTGCAGGCTGCAAAACAGAACACGGTGCGAGTGTAGTAGACGGACACAACTAGGTGGTTTATTTGAACACATCATGCACACAGCACAAGAGAAAGATCCCCCATAAAGCCTGCACAGACTGTTAGGGAAAGTGCTTCGATAAAGGCCGACACGGGGCACACGAGGGGGTGGGTGGCCAGCACCATGCCCGGCCGCCTTTGTCTCCCTAGTTGTGATGTTGACACACCGCACCAGGTACTCATTTAAGGCTGAGTCTACCTAGAGGACGACCCCGAACCGGTTCAGATAATCTCACTGGTGTGTGGCCGTGAGCGGGAATCGAACTCCGGTAGTCGGGTCCGTAGCCCTCCTCCCCGCACACAGCACAGAGCCAGAGTCATGGACAGACTCTGGTAGGGGAACTAATACCACGACAGTATAAATATTTCAGGAAAATATCAACCCAAGCACTTGTGTTTTGTCAACGCAAGTGCCAGGCCCATAGCGAGCACCCATCCCGTATGTTGTTGAGGTACAGACGCAGAGTTCGCGATTCGTGTGGATCGTGGCTCCTGCGTCTACAGAATCCGATGGATTCCAAATGCCTCAATTTTACCCGTAGACCACGAAGCATTATACTTAACAAAATAACATTTAATTTGATCGTACTTTTTTTTGTTTGCTGTCCTCCCACACTTAGTTTGTTGTCCTGCCCTATACCTCCGATACGTACGGTTGCCTACGCACGGTGTGAAAGCAATTCAACATACATAATTGATTTTTAGACACAATCAATTTTAAACATGAATAATAATATTTACGTGGTTTATGTATTCCCTCGACAGATAGCTCTAATAAAGGAAAATTACGTAATAAGTTGACTTCACAGTAAATAAAAAGCATTTGTTTAGTTCTGTAATGGACCAGAATTTGATTGTTTTTTACAAGGTTTTGTTTATGTAAACATTTGGCTGGGTACCATATTCTTCACATTATAGGACGCACAAGAAAGTTACCCTGGTTAACATGCAAACGTTGGCATATCGTTGGAACCAGTGCACTAATGTTGGCCAAATGTTGGGTAAGGTGCACCCAAAATATTGGGGTTTATATTTCTTGTTTTATAAGCAGAAGAATAAGGCGTGACTATGGAGGTCGAGCCGTCTTGCATAAGATAATTGTGAATGCGCTGCTTTAGAATGGGGTAGGGATGTCTTCTGGTGGACCATTCTGATGGGACGGTGGTGTCTTACATCCTCTGGATAACATTGCCGGCCTGCCAGGAGGTGATTCTGAACAACTACCGTAAAAGATTCAAACGCATATCCCTAAAAGACAAAAGTATTTCTCGTGTTATGAGACGCATTGCCAACTGTTGCTTAAAGCCACAGGGAGGTGACCGAGCGTCTCACAGTCTGCAGAGTAATGGCTTTCAGTGGTGTTGACCCACACTGGACAGGATATGATGACGTGATGTTGTGTATGGATTTATATTTCAAAGATGTTGAGGCTAATACATTAAAATATTATTTATTTGAAAAATAAGAATAGGTTTTAACCTTTCTGGCAATAAAACAGGAGGTCTAAAGATGTTCAAACGTCAAATAGCGATATTTTGCAAGGTTTGCACTAATCACACGTACTTGTGGTGAACATGCAAACAAAATGTATCTATTTTGAACATCTTAACTCATCTCCTGTTTTATTTCCAGAAAGGGTAATACATATTCTTATTGTTCATACTTTGATACTGGCACAAAAAGAACCCATAATAATTTTTTGGATGCACAATTTGATGAAAGTATTGTGAGCTTAAGAATCGATTGCTGAATCATCACATGCCTCATGTCATTTTTCTTAAACAACCAACACATACACACTGTTATTAAAGTGTTCACGAAGCGTTCAAGCGGTTCTGTGGATATTTATTCGATGTTACGCATTCCTGGTTTAGAAAATTTTAATTCTACTCTTTAAAAAAAATATTAGTCAACGTGAAAACATTGTTGCCACCTTAATTATCTGGAGTGTGAGGTAAACAAACTTGCCCATGAGTTGAAATTTTCTACTGTTGTGTAAAGTCAGTTATGCAACAACAAATCTGTTCAATTACTGTGGACCCCACGCCAAAATCACATGAACCATAGCTCACAGAGCTATAGTTCATATGATGGGACTCCTTCTAACTTGTTGAATTATATCACTGTTGAGTGAGGGCCACTTAGCAGAAGTGAAACAATTGCATTTAATTGGCTTTTATGTATCCCTGAAGTTTCTCATGTTGGTTCGCTGACCCAAGCTAAAGCGTAGATTCGCTCAAGCAAGTGGTGGGTTCTTATCACAACAGCATGGATCTGTAAGACAAGATATCCAGGCTTGTCAGAGGATTGGAACAGGACAGTTGGAAAATGGCAAAATATAAACCCTTGAATTTGGCGAGTTCATGAACAAACTCCGATGACACCAGGGCTAATGAGCTATTCTCGAAGGTTTCTGACTTGGTATCGAGACATCCCAAAGAAATAACAATTCCCAAAGGTGTGCTGCTGCTTCTGCTCAAACAGCAGCAAGACACGACTTCCATTATGCATTGCTTGTGTCACCAGCCCGTCCTCTTTCCCGTTGTGATCGTTACGCGAGAGCAGACCAGCTAAACAAAAGCATTCGGGGACGATAGATGTTATTCTGAGTTGTGTTCTTGTCCATTTTGTACCACACAGCAGGTTGAGATGACTGGACAGATTCACAAACAGGGAACGCAAATCGGGTTACTTACTCTCCCTGATTTCCCGGGAGTCTCCAACGGAATTGGCATCAATCTTCTGGTGACGATTTAAAGCGATCCAGGATATTTAAATTGGATATTTTAAGGAAATGTATTTATCAAAACAATCTCCCGCAATAACTTCAGTCAAGAGTTGGCAAGCCTAAACGTTAATGGGTCACGTGACGGCAACACTTTATTCAAAAGGGGCCGTCCAAAAATGACGTCACGCACCTGGGGGGGTCAGACATTTGTGACGATGTGTGACGAGGGGGGTGGGAGTTTGAGAAATGTGACGTCACATCAAAATCCGCAACTTTAAATAAATATAGACAACACGTTCTACTTAATTAAATAGCCTTTTTATTAAATGTTTTCTCAACGCGGCGATCGTGGGCGGCCGTGTTTCTGGTCGAGCTGGTATACATCGCCGTGCTCTCGCTGTGCCTTCATCGTGATCGAAAGGCACGCGGCAGAAGGGAGCCGCCGCCGCCTCCACCAGCCATGCTCATTTCTTACAGCAGCACGGAGTTCCTGAGCGTGAGAAACCAAGCTTTCCTGGAAATCAAAGATGAGCTTGCTTGCCCTCCTTCACTTAGCTGTCCCTATAGGCAGTAGCTTTCGGTGCCTTATCACTTGGCATGGAAACACATACTTTAAAATGCTATGGCATCAGCATAGCATTATGTTGCACAGCCAAAAATACTGAAAACACACACTGTGAAAAAGCAATAGTGAACTCTTTACCTTGCGTTTTCTTTAACAGTGTTATTATGCTTACAATTCCTAGAATTAGGTTTAGGCACCTGAAAACGTGACTGCTGAGAGCACACAAAAGGACAGGCTGTAGCAGTGCTAATCACGGCAATATTTGTCAATGGATTACACATAACCATGAATTTGAACCATAGATAAATGATTCTCGTGACCAGATTTTGGGTCATGGACCTTTGGACCCTCTTCCATTCCCTTCATATTAAGCTCATGATTTGTCAGTACCCACGAGGCTTGGCTATGGGCTTCATGAAGAGCCCTTACAACAAAACTTACTGCACGGTGTTCCAGCAAGCAACCAGAACCAACCAATATGCTCAGGAAACGAGTGCCTTATCATGTCAATCATAAGGAGTGATCACATATCCCTACTGAGTGACTGCAGCATTGTGCAGACTCAATGCCACATGAGCCCATGCCATTATGGATGCCGGCCAAGGCCGAGAAATCGTTTAATATTTTATTGTGTATATTCCTGCTTGGGGGACATTTGCTTGAAACAGATATCGCGTTGGCAGTGGTCCTGTGTAGAACATTGATCTAAAGCATGGCAGCATAGATGACAAATGTTTGTCTGCAAAGTGTAAATACTTAACATTGTTTCTCCCCCCCCCCTACTTTACGCAAGAGAGCAGAAGTGTGGTCACCACATCTACTCCTTTATATAAGGAACGAAACAGGTGGACTTCTCCACAAATCTGGCTGTCGCCTGATGAAGCTAGTTCTAATTACTGGCGAAACGATTGTAAATGTTGTGGCTTGGCTCTCCAACACACTGGTGTGCTGTACTAGTGACGAATTGGCCACATTCTGTTTACGTGTCAACCCTTACTAGTTGGCTGTGTCGGGTGGCGGCGGGTTTTAACGACACATTTATATACAGGGTGATCCAAAAAAAACGGGCCCCGTGTACACTTTATGTGATATCTCCTTTATTTATTCACCGATTGCCCTTATTTTACAGGACATGGCAGAATCAACGACCGTGAGTACACCAAGACCCCAGTGGGAGCTGGGACAAAGAATACACTGTGTTAAATTTTACTACAAGACAGGCTCGTTCAAGAAAACCCAGGACAGTTTCATGCGTCAGTTCGAATGTGAAAAGGCTCCATCCAAAAGCAGAATTCAGAACTGGGTGGCCCACTTCGAGAAGTATGGGACCGTGGAGAACCTCAACGCTGCCAGTGAGAACCGTCCAAGCCACTCGGGACGTCCCAAGAAGCGAACAGCCGAGCTGGTCGAAAGTGTGAGAGAGTCTCTCCAGCAGAGTCCGAAACGCTCTGTGCGTAAGCGAAGTCAGTCCCTCGGTATGTCCCGTGCGACTTGCAGGAGAGTGCTGGTGAACGATATCAGGGCTTACCCATACAAAATACAGACGCTGCAGACCCTTACAGCCTCAGACAAGAAGCAGAGGAGCGCTATGGCAGTCAAGATACTCGAGAAGATCGAGGAGACACCAAGTTTCCTTAACCTCCTTTGGACCTCAGATGAAGCCCACTTCCATCTTGACGGAAAGGCGAACTCCAAGACAAATGTCTTCTGGGGGTCCTCCAGACCCAATGAAGTAGCCACCAAGCCCTTGCACTCTCCTAAGTGCACGGTGTGGGCTGCAATCTCGGCCAGAGGCATCATCGGACCAATCTTCATCGAAGAATCTGGCGCAGCAGTGACAGTCACCAAGGAGCGGTATGTGGAGGTCCTCAAAGCCTTCAAGAGTGAGCTCCAGACCCTCTACCCGTCGCTCATGAGCAAGTTCTGGTTCCAGCAAGACGGAGCAAGTTCTCACACCTCAAACCTGTCCCGAGATTGGCTGAAAGAGAACTTCGGAGGCCGAGTGATCAGTCTCAAGACTGATTTTGAGTGGGCACCCCATAGCCCGGACCTAAGCCCCCCAGATTTTTTTCTTTGGGGCTATCTTAAGGACAGAGTCTACGCAGGGAAACCCAGAACCATCACGGAACTCAAGGAAACCATCAGGGAGGAGATGAGAGCCATTACCAATTCAGTCTGTAAGAACGTCATGGACAACTTCGTGCTGCGCCTCAAGAAATGCACGGAGCTAAATGGAGGCCATCTAGAACACATGCTGTAGAACGGAGAAAAAAAGGCCAAAGACCCTAGTGTTTTGATTTGATGTTTCGAATATAATAAACTAGTTATGACCAAAGTTTCATTTCGTTCGGACAAAACACTAAGAAACGGGGCCTAATTAGAGTTGGGGCCCGTTTTTTTTGGGTCACCCTGTATTTATGCGATCTAACCCCCCAAAAAACCCCTCTATTATCGACATAACATTGTGCATATTCTTTGGGTCTTTCGATAAAGTCACGTAGATAGGTTCAAAATTAATATAAAAAAGAACAAAAAACCACGACGTTTCGATCACAACACAAGCGATCGTTTTCAGGTGGAAAAAACGGGGGAAAGCTCCCAAAGGCAAGCTGTTTTTAAAGTTTTAAGATGGGCGTAGCACAAGTGTCAACTTGCAGTGCGCCCAACGAAGTGGGTGGGGCACAAGGGCCCTGGGGCCAGCACAAGTGGAGATGGTTATGTTATTAATTTTGAAACCAGATTGTATGGCTTACCAAAAATCCATAAAGAAGGTACACCCATCTTCTTGGTTCTCTCGGTAAAGTCACGTAGAAGGGAAGTAATAAAACAATAAAAAAGAAAATAAAACAATAAAATTATTATATTATATTCTTTTATTATGTTTTATTTTATTTTTTATTATTTTATTACTTCCCTTCTATGTGACTTTACCGAAAGAACCAAGAAGATGAATCCCTGCAGTCACGAAAGCTTTAAATCGAAGGTACACCCCTTTGTCCCATCGTCTCCACCATTGACTCACCCACCTACAAACTGGCCCGATTTCTGTCTGAGACCTTGCAGCCATTCACTGGTAAGACCACCTCATCTGTACTTAACTCAGCTCACTTGGTATCGTTAATTAAGAACATCTCACTATCTTCAGGTGATTTGCTCATTAGTTTCGATGTAGTTTCTTTGTTTACCAAAGTTCCTGTGCTCGACACCATTGCAATCATTGAAGATTTGGTCCAACAAGGATTGAATGCTGATGTACCGGCCCTGGTGAGACATTTTCTCACCAACACATACTTCACCTGGAATGGAACATTCTACAAACAAGTTGAAGGTTCCCCAGTGGGTTCTCCCTTATCTCCGGTTGTAGCCAATGTTTTCATGGAAACATTTGAGACAGACGCCATCCAGGCATCCACTCTACGCCCGTCCTTGTGGAAGAGGTACGTAGATGACACGTCCGTCATCTGGCCACATGGCCGACCAGCTATGAACCAATTCCTCAACCACATGAATTCCATACACCCAGCCATCAAATTCACCATGGAGGTGGAAAAGGATGGCAAGCTACCATTCTTGGATGTTCGAATCGAAAAGAGACCGGATGGTTCAATGGGCCACTCTGTCTACAGGAAAGCAACCCATACTGATGCCTACCTAAAACCGGACTCCCACCACCATCCAACCCAGAATAATTCCCTCATCAAAACTCTATAACCACATGAATTCCATCCACCCAGCCATCAAATTCACCATGGAGCAAGGAGCTCGATGTATCTCCAACCATCATCAACTAGCCAGTGAACTGAAACACGTGCACCAAGCTCTCAAGACGAATGGATATTCTGACTATACAATCCATAAAGCTATCACCCCAACCGTTGGGAAAGAACCATCTGAGGACCCAATCAAAACCATCACCCTGCCATACATAGCAGGGGTCACCAAAAAGATTTCCAAAATCATGAGTAAACACAAGATCCCAGGCACGATTTAACACAGATTCCAATAACACAGGATGAGATGTTACTATTCTTTGTGCAAGCACTTCCAAGAGTTCATGAACAGTGAGCCTGATAAAATTTGGGGAGCGCATCGTCAGTAGTGTACCTTTGGTTCCTAGGGTGTTTTGGCCTTTCACACTATACACCCTCCCCAAAGGCGGCCAGCGACAGGGTGATCAATCCTACGCTTGCGTCCCATTCCCAATTAGTCATAGGAGTTGCCTTGTTGTTGATAGTCAACATCCCATGGGACTATGCATGGCAGGGGCGTCCCCCTCCCTGAGTCAAGCATTGTTGACCGCATACCTCCTGGCCCTCTCACTTCGGGGCCCAGCTGGGGTCTTTCCTCTTCATCCAGAGCCACTGACTGCTGCCTTCTGCCGCCTCCGATACAGCTCTGATTGCCGAACGCTGGCTCTGGCCCTTAATTCCCAGGTCTCTAAGCAGTCTGGTTGTAGATGTTGCCACAAAACCTCTGCAGCCCACCTCCACTGGTCGGACTTCTGTGTTCCAGCCATGATGCCGTGCTTCGGCAGCTAGATCGGCATAGCGCAGATGTTTTCGCTCATAAGCCTCATCTACTGAGTCCTCCCAGGGTACTGTGAGCTCAGTGATGAAGACCTTCTTGAGCGAACGGGACCACAGCACCATGTCAGGTCTTAGGGTGGTGGTTACGATCTCCGAAGGAAACACAAGTTGCCGGCCAATGTCAGCTAGCATTTTCCAGTCGCGGGCCAAGCGCAGCTGGTCTCGCTCTAATGGTGTAGAGCCGCTCTTCGGTGGTTTAGCCCCTTCGCGGACAAAGGTCGTCTGAAAGGGGTGTAATGCTGCTGGGGGTGGTAGGGAGTTGGTGGCAACTCGCTTGTCCTCCAGGGCGGACGCAAGGTTTTTAAGGACTTGGTTGTGACGCCAAGTGTAGCGTCCTTGGGTGAGGCTTGTTTTACACCCTGTGAGAATGTGCCTGAGGTTGGCTGGCATGGAACAGAGGGCACAGTCCGGATCTTCACCATGCCATTGGTGAAGATTAACTGGTGTTGGAAGGACGTCATATGTTGCTCTGATGGAAAAGCTCAACCGCCTCGCTTCCATGGCCCACAGATCCTTCCAGCTGATCTTCCTCTTCTCCACACTGTCTCATCGAGTCCACTGTCCCTGTTTGGCAAGAGAGACTGCCTTGGCCCACCTTGCAGCCTCCTCCTGATGGCGTACTTCCTGCACTATCATCTTCCGCCGCTCTGGTGCTGTGGCCTTACTCCAAGCAGCACGGCTAGTTAGCCCGAGGCCTCCTCTCCCTTGCTGAACATGACCCACAATGTCAGCATGTCTGAGGGCTGCTGTTGCCTCCTGGACTGATTTTCCTGGCCTCCATTTGCGCCCAGTTGCCAAGGTCGGCGCGTTGTTGCTCACCACTGGGTCTCGAGATTCATTCAGTGTCATCTGGAGCCTGGTTTTTACACACTTGAATTCCTCTGTTAGACTGGTGAGGGGCAGCTTGAGGACACCATCTCCATAGAGGCCTATGGTGGTAAGGCATCGTGGAACTCCGAGCCACTTTTTAAGTAGCATGTGACTCCTCTTTCCATCTTCTCCACTGTTGAGATTGGAACCTCAAACACTGCTAGGGGCCACAACACCCGGGGTAGGAGACCAAACTGCAGACACCAGGCCTTTAACTTTCCAGGTAGCTGGGTGTTGTCGATGGACTGTAGGCTACTACTGATGTCTTTGCGCAGCTGTTGCACCTGGTCTTTGTCCTTCAGGCTTGCATCATACCACCTTCCAAGGCTTTTTACCAGCTGCTCAGACACTGTTGGGATTTGGTCATCTCCGATGAAGAATTTCAGGTCAGAGAGTACTCCCTTCACAATCGAGATGCTGCGTGACTTGGATGGTTTAATCTTCATACGGGCCCAGCTGATGTTCTCCTCGAGTTTTCTGAGCAGTCTCCTGGTGCATGGGACAGTGGTGGTCAATGTTGTAATGTCGTCCATGTAGGCTCTGAGTGGAGGGAGGCGGAAACCAGAGTCGACTCGCTGTCCACCAGCAACCCATTTTGAGGATCTGATGATAATCTCCATTGCCATTATGAATGCCAACGGAGAAATGGTACATCCCGCCATTATATCTACATTCAGGCACTGCCATGAGGTGGTGAACTCTGAGGTGGTGAAGCTTAACTGCAGATCCTGGAAGTACAACTTCACCAGGGTTGTGATGGTGTCCGGTATGTGGACAAATCTGAAGGCAGACCACAGGAGTTCATGGGGCACAGAGCCAAATGCATTGGCGAGGTCGAGGAAGACTACATGGAGGTCCCTTTTCTCCACCTTGGCCATTTGTATCTGGTGCCAGATCATGCTGGAATGTTCCAAGCAGCCAGAGAACCCTGATATTCCTGCCTTCTGTACAGATGTATCGACGTACGCATTCTTTTGCAGGTACTCGGCCATCCTCTGGGCAATGACCCTAAAGAAGATTTTACCCTCGACATTCAGTAAGGAGATTGGGCGGAATTGGCTGATGTTCACTGCATCCTTCTCCTTTGGGATCAGGACCCCGCCTGCCCTACGCCACACTTTGGGTATTATCTTCTTTTGCCAAGCTGTTCTCATAAGCCTCCAGAGGAACCTGAGGACGTCTGGTGCGTTCTTATACACTTTGTACGGGACTCCATTTGGCCCCGGGGCTGATGCTGTTCTTGCCCGTCGAACTGTGTTTTCCACCTCTTTCCATGTCGGAGGGCTGGTCTCAATATGATGTTCCGGGGGTTCAATGGGTGGGATATCTGATGGGATGGCCAAATGTTCATGTCGCTTTGAGTCAAAGTTTGTTGTTCTCAGGTGCTCCTCTAGGTCTTTCTTTGTTGTTTTTAGAGCTCCACTTTTTTCCTTCGTGAAGAGACTTTTAAGGAACTTGAAGGGATCTTTATAGAATCGAGTTCTAGTTTGTTCATAAAATTCGTGATTTGATCCCATCTGTGAAGGATGTGATCCCTGACATGCAATACCCCGGCGTCTACAAACTAAGCTGTGTCTGTGGCAGTAGTTACATTGGGGAAACTAAGCGACATGTCTCTGACCGTGTTCGTGAGCATAAGGCAGATTTGAAGCACGGGAGGACCAACACTTCAGCCGTGGCTGATCATTGTCTTAATGCGGTTGGCTCACACGAAATGTATTTCTCTAAGACGAAGGTACTTTGCAAGCCCACTGGCTAGCTATCAACAACGAATCGTTCATGAAACCATCGATATATATAGACACAGACACAATTTCAACCGAGAAGATGGGTACAAACTCAGCAATCATTGGAATGACGTCATCGACCAGTTTAAGTCATAACTGGCTGTGATGTTTCCATCTTGTCACCTTCCGATGTTAGTTTTTTTTTACTAATTTCTCCAGGGCTCCTGCGCCTACCCTTTTCTTGATTCATTAACATAACCATCTCCTTCTGTCGGAAAGACAGACGCTGTCTTTCCGACAGACCTGTTCTTCACCTGAGGACGGCTGCTTGCGTTGTGGCCGAAACGTCGTGAGAATTATTTTATTATGTTTTATTTGTATTATTTTATTATTTCCCTTTTACGTGACTTTACCGAAAGAACCAAGAAGATGAATCCCTGCAGTCACGAAAGCTTTAAATAGAAATATAACCATCTCCGCTTGAAGTTGGGCGTACTACTACAAGTACAAAAATGTGTTAATTTCCCACATTAACATAACCATCTTCGCTTATGCTGGCCCCAGGGCCCTTGTGCCCCGCCCACTTCGTTGGGCGCACTGCAAGTTGACACTTGGGCTACGCCCATCGTAAACCTTTCAGAACAACTTGCCTCTGGGAGCTTTCACCCCTTTTTTCAACGGTTTTATTCCACCTGAAGACCATCGCTTGCGTTGTGATCGAAACGTCGTGGTTATTTTTATTTTGAACCTATCTACGTGACTTTACCGAAAGACCCAAAGAATATGAATTCCTGCAGTCACGAAAGTCAAGATTTATACCATTGTGCAGTTTAAATATGCAGCGTATTATAATCTCTGTTGGTGTAATGTTCGAGCCACACTCATTGAACATGACAGGAAGTTACATGCCGCAGTACATGTGTATATCCAGGGCTTTGTGATAACGATAGTGCCACCGCTGTGAGGGAGCTTAAACTGTAAGTGTGATGTTAACTCCTTAGCTACTCAATTCTATAACAAACTTTTTTCTCACGAATATTAACATTGCCAAGTTACGTGTATTTTAATATCGGCAGTTTCACTTGCATATTCCAGCCACGTACATTGCATTTATGTTAGCAGACATTGCCACATTCGTGAAACATTCCACTCAATCGAATCTTCCCTAAGTTATCGAGTACGGTTATTACAATTGCTTAAATCACAATCGTGTTGTTTTCTCAATTTAAAACAATTAAGTTATAAAAAAAAAACAACGCGGGTGACAATCATCAAATGTATGCAACCACAGAGTATTGTTCACGACAACACATTCATAAACGTATTAAACCAAATGATCGCGATGCAATAATATAGGTTTTCTGATTCATTCAAATAATGCACAATTCGAGGAGGGAGCACTTTCCATACCCTGAATGAATGTCCAATTGGTCATTTTCGTTCCTAATTCATTTTCTGTCAGTCTCGCAGCAGTTTTGTCTCGCCAATAGCATCCCATACATGTGTCAAGGAGAGCCGACGCACGGTTGCAGGGGATTCGTCTTTTATTCCTTTCCTCCCATCCACACCTGTCCCCAGCCGTCCCAATCTCGTTCCCGCCAACGACCTCCTCTTCCCGCTCGTTCTCTCCCTTCTATCTCCTCACCTGCTCCTCCTCCCCCTTCTCCTGTCACCGTCCCACTCCCCCTCCTATTGGTGGGAATCTTCCCCTAACACCCCTACACATGGGCGCCACGGTGGCGAGATGCTAACTAACTCGCCTAGTATACATGAGGTCGTGTGTTCGATCCCAAACCTGACGCCTGCTATATATTTGGAGTTTGAATGTCCACTCTCTCCCGTGGATTATTCTCCGAGTCCTCCGGTTTTCCCCCTCCACATTTAAAAATAACAACGTGCGTTTAGAGTATTTGGCTGCAATAAATTGCCACACGATGAGCCACTTCGTTGAGCTATCATTTGTGGCCAGGTTGCTGATGAAAAGAGGTGTATAGCTCAGTGGGCCTTACCTGGTAAAAAAAACAGTTGAGTTTACATGACATTGGATTCAGAATGTTCGACAGACCGCGTAGCCTCGCGGTCACCTCTGGAACAGCCTTGGAAAAAAAAATAACCATGGGACCCTTTTTGTGAGTATGATAAAAAAAAATAGGCTGTACAACATACCCTTTCCGGCAATAATTGTTTAGGCATTTTGTTGTACTGTACCTATTACGGTGATTGAACTATCACACGAGAGAGTGGTGTCTAAATCATTATTATATAATACACTGTGAGCATTGCTAACAAACAATTCCAGCCCGTACGTTGCAATGCAACCACGCGCACGTACGTACATTACTGTATGTTGAACTTCTTTCGCACCGTTCGTAGCACCAATCGGGCTCATTGGAGGTGCGGTGAGTTGGGGGGGATAACGAACACACAAAAAGCAGTTCATCACATGCCCTCTGCTGGTTGCATCTAAGTATTTACCCCGCAAGTATTTATTTGTCAAATGACCTCTTCCTCCTTCCTTTTCTTCTAATCGTACGCGTAGGATGGATGGCAAGGCGAGCCGAGCGACATTACCAGTGTTCATACCGAGAGAGTATTACGCCAATTCCATCGGCCTCTTCGAAGGCTTTGCGGTCCGATGCCAACTCGACGATGCCCTCCTGGATTACGTGACCCACGGTGGTGGGCATCGGGTGGTGCAGGGGGTGGCAGTGGCTGGGGTCACGCGGGCCATGGTCTCTTGTGACCGCAGTCACAATGCCGACTCATCTTCATTTTGCATCAGTAAAGAAGAGCCTCCCCCCCCCCTCTTTAAAAAAAAGTCTTTAAATATTTGTAACGATAGGTTTTACTTGGCATGAAGAAAGGAACGCAGTAAATGTGCCATCGTTGCCACAACGTTGGCACATTTACTGGGTGCCGTACGTAGCCAACCGTGCTAATCGGAGGTGCGAAAGATACAGAGTACGGTAGTTGCTCTGTATCTACCGTCATCTGTATCTTAGAGTACGGTAGTTACTCTGTATCTTTGTAACTATTCTGCAGTTGAAAATAGACAGAGCAGCGACATTTCTTGTGTCTCAATATATTGCACGGATTTCCAGTAAAAATTGGAACGTTGGGTCAGCGTTGGTCCAACGGTTCCAGCCACATGCCAACGCTGCCCCAAACGTTCCAAGTTTACCGGGAATTCGTGCAATATATTGAGACGTAGCTGCTCTGTATATTTGCAACTGCGGATGAGTTACAAATATACAGTGTAACGACAGAACTCGGTATATTTCGCACCTCCGAATGGCACGGTTGGCTTCGTACGCTGCGAAAAGAAGTTCAGCTTTCATACGTACATATTCTACAGTGCAGTTCAATGACGAAGTACAGCTTTCCCTCGCTTTATGCGGTAGTAGAAAGCATGCGTTCCACAAAACGGAGGGCGCACAAAGTGACACGGCACGAGGAGACAGTTGCCTTCCGAGTAGCGCACACAGTGCACACAAAACAATAAAGACAAAGATCCCCCGTATATCCTTAGCAGACTGTTGGGGCAAGTCTTGCTAGTTAGTAGCACTTGTGAAGGCCGGCACGGTACACGAGGGGGTGGGTGGCCAACGCCACGCCCGGCCGACCTTTGTCTCCCCGGCGGTGACATACACACCGCACCAGGTACTCATTTGAGGCTGAGTCGACGTAGGGGAGGCCCAGGACCGGTTCCGATAATCGCCACACCACCGCTCCCCACAGCACACACGGCACACACACCATGTTGCTCCGCGTCCGACCGCACAGCCGCATGTTGAGTGAATTCAAACCACATAGAGCGAAATCGCACAAACAGAACCCGCACAGAGCGATGGAAACCTGTACAGTGGTGTCGGTTTCAGAATCAGAAATGTTTTTTAAATGTATCTTAGAGAAATCTGATCATCTACGAAGCTCTGTTATTCACATATGTCCAGTGGGGGCGGGTCAACATGACATAACGGTGTCCCCAATCGTGAGATTAATTTCAGCTTCATTCATCGCAAGGCGCGCAGCTTATTTCAAACGAGAACGTTTGTGCTGCCTCTTGACGAATCTATTCTCGGCGCTGTCCTGTCAAAATATTGTCTCGAGAGAGTTTGAGGACAATGTGTTCTCCCCACAAAAGTCAAGTCGGCGCGTTCTACAATATTCTTGCAATGCATCGTCGTCACAGCTGGAGGGCTGTGACAGGTTTAAATAAAGTAACACGGGCAAACGTCAGGCTTAAGGTGAATATTTTTAATCTTGACCGAAACTATGTCAAACAGTCTCCGCTTGTCACGGTTGCTATGTTTAATTTGCCCCGTTGCTGCCAGTTGTGAACGAAACACGTGGGGTTTTTTTGGTTCAAATGCACACTCAAATCGGTTGCATCTTTTTGCGTGCTGGAATTCTTTCGCACAGTACGTAACCAACCGTATTACTCGGAGGTGCGGGGGTGGACAAACAAACAACATTTAGATCTATATTAATGTTCCGCGAGTGACAGGTCAGGTCAGTGATGCCAGGTCATCGCTGTCAGGAATTTTCACAAGTGATATTGATTGTAAACGAAGGCGTCCAAATGCTTTGTAATTGCAGATGCCTTGAGGCTCATTCTGCAAAAATCCAGATGCGGGTGGTGAGTGGAGGGGTGGGGGGTGTTTTGGTGACTGTTTCAAAGCTCGTGAGTGTACAGTAAAACTATTAGATTTGTATTTTATTTTACCGGGTAAGGCCCACTGAGCCACGCAGCTCTTTTTCAGAAGCGACCCGGCCATCACAAATCATAGCTCAAAGAAGTGGCCTATCACGTTGGAAATGTATAGCAAAACAAATACTCTAAACTCATACTCTTTGGTTCTTTCGGTAAAGTCACGTAGGTATAAAACAAAATAAATTAAACCACGACGTTTCGATCGCAACACAAGCAATCATCATCAGGTTGGAAAACCACAGCAAGACATTTTTTTGCTGAAGTGGGAGAGATACCGTGGTCAGAGGTTATATAGGTAAGAGAGGGGAGGGGAAAGGGAGGGGGTAGGGGGAGCGTTGCGTGGACGCTAGGAGAGGGAGACGTGAAGCTAGGACGGGGGGAAGTGGGCGGGGCTGGAAGGGGGAGCCTGAAAGAGCTGGGGATGCGTAGTTTTCCCACCTGATGATGATTGCTTGTGTTGCGATCGAAACATCGTAATTTAATCTATTTTATACCTACGTGACTTTACCGAAAGTACCAAAGAGTATGGATCCCTGCAGTCACGAAAACTTCAAATCTATATTAAATACTCTAAACGCACGTTTCTAAATGTGGCGGAGAAAACCCGGAGGAGCCGGAAAACCATTCCACACGACCATGGGGATAACATGCAAACTTCAAATATACAGCAGGCGTCAGGGTCAGGATCGAACCCACGACCTCCTGTATACCACGCGAGGTAGTTAACATATCGCCACTGTGGCGCCCCAACAAATGTTGTGAAGGCATTTTTAATCTCGCCAATTTCATGAATGATTTATCTTGTTATGGTGTTATACTGAATGGCGTTTCCCACGTGCACGCCTTCCTTCTGCTGTTCCCCTTTGCAGAGTGTCTGCCAGGGTACGCATCTTGATTGCCCTGAACGGAAACCTGGCCATGTTTGTGCTGACAGCGGTGCTGGTGTGGGTCAAGATGCTGTCCCCGCAAGATTTTTTCATCTTATTGATATCTCTGCAGCCAAGTAGAGGGTTGATTATGGGAGAGAATAGCGACCAGGGAGCCACAGGATTAAAAATCAAACTTCTGTCAGACAATTTCAATCTAAGTTTCGTCCACTCCATTCCACCGAAACAGCCCTTCACAATTGTCCAGAACTATCTTGCATAACTCCTTCAATACCCGTTCTCAGTCTTCTCGACCTTTCCTCCGCCTTTGACATTGTCGCTCTCTCCGACCTCGGCATCTCTGGGACTCTTCTCTCCTGGCTCGAGTCTCACCTTGCATCTCGCACATCCTCAGTCTCCTTCGGTCACTCCGTATCCCCTCCCTCCCCTTTCAGTGTCGGTGTTCGGTGGGCTGTCGGTTCTAGGTCCCTTACCATTCCGTCTCGCTATTTCGCCTCTTGCATCTATTATCTCCTCTTTCTTTGCTGACGATGCCCACATTTTCTTATAATTTCCTTCATTCACCCCTGACCTTTCCTCGCGCATTTCCTCCTGACAGGGCGCCATCCAATCCTGGATGGCGCTTTACTCTCCCTCAATCCTTCTAAAAATATCGATCTTTTTTTCTCGCTCTCCCGTTACCACCGTTTCCTTCCCTCCTTTCTCCCTCACACCTGCTTCCTCTGCCCTCAACCTTGGTGTCATTGTAGTGACATAGAATGGTCACTACTGTGTCGGCCTGTACGAAGGCTGGGGGCCCCAAGGGGGTGCCTGGGGGGTCACGTGGTGGAGGGATCCGGACCTTCCCAGAGGTGGGGGAAGTGAGGCGTGTCCTGGGAAGGGAGGCGTGGCCTGAAGAGAGCCAGCCACGCCGGGGCGGAGCCAGCCACGCCAAACCAGATATAAGCGTGGTGTGAACGCAGAGCGAGGCTGTTGTACTGTACTCCAAAGTGAAGACATCATCGGTCGTCAAGTCCCGAGTCGTCGTCCTGGGCCAGGCAGGCCGTTGCCTGCCTGGTCCAGTCTGTGTCGTGTTCCAGAGTGTTAGTGAGTTGAGGAAGGTGGTCACCACCTCATGTACAGTGTTATATTACTTACCGTTTAATAAATAGTGTTGCCTCCAAGCTGCGTGTGTGTGCACCTAATTCGAACCCATTACATTTGGCGTCAGAAGTTGTGGGAAAATAAATATTGCTAGGTGTTATCTTAGGAAAGTAAAATGGGCACACGAAAAACAAATATAAAACTCACCTGGACGCCTTCATACGACGGAGACGGTGTGACGACCATCCTTCGGACAGCCCCGGGGATGGCAGCCCCGGTGACAGAGAGAAAGAGAGATGGCGCTGCACGCGGAGCGGTGGGACTTGCATCGCACTGCTGCTTCGCCGCCATCGGGAACGGAGCGACGGAGCCGCGGGGAGAGGACACCATCGTCGCTGCAGGGGCTGGCGGGGGAGGCCCGGGCATGCGGGCCACGCAGTGGGCCCGCCATTTCGGCGGCGGGTCGGGGCGCTGTTCCCGCCAAAACGCCGCTCCCGCCATTTCGGCGGCGGGTCGGGGCGCTGTTCCCGCCAAAGCGCCGCTCCCGCCGACATCAACGCCTGCGGAGGGGGAGTTCCACACGTGCAGGTGGCGCCCCCGTCTTGTGGATGGGGGTTCGCAAGAGCAGGCCGTGTTCACCATGCAAGATTCTTCGGAGTGTCCCAGTGCTCCACCTTGCCGCCCTCCACTATTCACAGTTTGCCAGGCGAGTCGTGACATGACAAGCACCTGGCCTCAAGAAAAATTATAATAACTTCACCCATCTTGCGTGTGCCGGGTTGCGATCGCGGGTGTTTTTTTTTAACTCGCTGGTTTGCGGAGCGTGTTCGTCCGGTTGTGTGCGTGATAAAGTGACGCGGCGACCATGCGGGTTTCTGCTTGTAACAGTGTTGTTGTTAATTACGGCGTCGAGATCGGTATCTTCTGGGTGTAGTTAATGATTAATTCGTTGTTGGTGTCCCGAGCTCCGTTGATATCCTGTATGTTACCGTGTTAATGACTCGTGTTGTTACATCGTTGTGTTGCGAAATCGCCATTGTTATTGTGTATACTGTATGGAGTTTCGCTCGTGATTGTCACTTGTAACTGTCAGAAACTTTGATCGTCATTGTTGCCAATGTACAGACCGTATGGAGCTTTGCTTGAAATTGTTAACAGTGTATGGACTGTTGGGTACTTGCTTGTGATTATTTACTATGTACGGATTGTCTGGAGTATTGATTGTGTGTGTTGCCATGTGGGGACTGGATGGAGCATTGCGCAAAATGATTGACTGTACGAATTTCATATACTGCATATACTGTATTAATCAATTCGGCGATTCTTGGGGTTTGTGTATAGTTTTTTTGCTCTCAAAATTCGAATGCCCTGAGTCCCATGGTTAATGTTGAAGGGGTTTTTGAAATGACAGGTTCGGTGTGTTTCAACCTCACTGGTTGGCTCCTGTCCGTTGTTGCACAAATTATGTCTTTTGTGCGGGAATGCCCCTTGTGTTCTACATCGATCGGGGGTGCGTTTCCGTTAATTGCTGTCAAATTGCGTTGCTCTCTCCACTCGGTTGGTACAGCTGCATGCTGCAATGCGAGTCTCGGAGATGATGTGTACGGATACGGGATGTGAGGTGTATTGTTGTGTCCATTGAATATTCGGGATCGTCACAAATTGTGCATACCTGTTCGGCATTGGATCAGTTCTGTGGGGGATCATAATTCAAATTGTACGTGTTGTGATGGTGTTAAATTGCGATGGTGACATGCTGCCAGGGATTTGGAATTGTGCTGCTGGCTGTCACCTATCTTGGGGCGCAGGTCCTGACCAGGATGGCCCAGTGAGTGTTGCGTGTCTAACATGAACGTTGTGGTCCCGTCATGCAATGGCTGACGGCTTGACCTGACAGCCCTGAGATTGAAACACTCCGTGGCATGTCTAGCCTAGTGGGCTGTGCGCTCACATGGCTCGGAGAGTGTGGTCCCGTCATGCAATGGCTGACGGCTTGACCTGACAGCCCGGAGATCGAGACACTCCATGGCTTGTCTAGCCTAGTGGGCTGTGCGCTCACATGGCTCAGAGAGTGTGGTCCCGTCATGCTGTGTCTGACGGCTTGACCTGACAGCCCGGAGATCGAGACACTCCGTGGTTTGTCTAGCCTAGTGGGCTGTGCGCTCACATGGCTCAGAGAGTGTGGTCCCATCATGCTGTGTCTGATGGCTTGACCTGACGGCCCGGAGAGTGAGACACTCCGAGGTGCGTTGAAACAGTGGGCTGGAGATTCGTAAGGTTCAGGTGGAGTTGTCCTGTTACGTTGGGACTGTATCCCTCAGTTGTTAGGGTGCATGTTGTGCAGTGAGTGAACGATGGGTCGTCTCAGCTCGGTCGGTACAGCTATATGCTGCGATGCGAGTCTTGGAGAGAGACTGGGTCGTCTCAGCTCGGTCGGTACAGCTATATGCTGCGATGCGAGTCTTGGAGAGAGACTGGGTCGTCTCAGCTCGGTCGGTACAGCTATATGCTGCGATGCGAGTCTTGGAGAGAGACTGGGTCTCAGCTCGGTCGGTACAGCTATATGCTGCGATGCGAGTCTTGGAGAGAGACTGGGTTAAAATCCCCCCGATATGGCCGACACGTGCTACTGGTTGTGACGCCGCGTCGGAAAGGCGGTGGGGTGGTAACATGGAAATTCCCCCCCCGATATGGCCGACGCGTGCTACTGCTTGTGACGCCGCGTCGGAAAGGCGGTGGGGTGGTAACATGGAAATTCTTCCCCCCGATATGGCCGACGCGTGTTACTGGTTGTGACGCCACGTCGGAAAGGCGGGGGGGTGCTAACGGGTGACTGTCATGTCCGAAGAGCGGAGGCGAGTGTTCGTTGAGTGATGCCTCAGGAGGGTTTGGTTCTCGTCACAGGAGGCAGTATCTACCTGGAACCTTGGAGTTGCCGGTTATGCCGACCGGCTATGGACTGGGGGGGGGGAGTGGAGCATGCGTCAGCTACTCCTGCTCCTCCTGTTCAGACTCCTTGCTCATTGCCTACTCCGTCGTTCCAATGGCCACACTCACATGTCAGTGCATGCGTGATTCTCACGGGGGGGGCTGTGCTGGAGCGTAAGTGGGTTAGCCAGTTTTCATGTATATTTGTTGTTAATTCCCCCTTTTCTGTGCGGTTCCCTTTTACCCTCGTCGATTCTGTATATATTACGTGATTGTATTTCTTATCGGTCGCCGGTCATTTATTGATGTTGCTGGTTCGGGGGCACACCTTTTCGATTTTTCACAGTTGTGTTACAGCCGGGGACGGCTGTGTGTTTATACAGGGGGGGGTGATGTAGTGACATAGAATGGTCACTACTGTGTCGGCCTGTACGAAGGCTGGGGGCCCCAAGGGGGTGCCTGGGGGGTCATGTGGTGGAGGGATCCGGACCTTCCCAGAGGTGGGGGAAGTGAGGCGTGTCCTGGGAAGGGAGGCGTGGCCTGAAGAGAGCCAGCCACGCCGGGGCGGAGCCAGCCACGCCAAACCAGATATAAGCGTGGTGTGAACGCAGAGCGAGGCTGTTGTACTGTACTCCAAAGTGAAGACATCATCGGTCGTCAAGTCCCGAGTCGTCGTCCTGGGCCAGGCAGGCCGTTGACTGCCTGGTCCAGTCTGTGTCGTGTTCCAGAGTGTTAGTGAGTTGAGGAAGGTGGTCACCACCTCATGTACAGTGTTATATTACTTACCGTTTAATAAATAGTGTTGCCTCCAAGCTGCGTGTGTGTGCACCTAATTCGAACCCATTACATCATCTTTGAGTCTTCTCCCGCCTTTTTTGCCTACACCTCCGCTACTACTCACATCTGCCGCTCTCGTCTGTTCGATTCCAGGAAAAATCGCCATCTCATTTCACTTTCCGCTGCCAAATTCGTGATTCCATGCTCTCATCTTTACCCGCTTGGACTATTTTAATTCTCTTTTTTGGGTCTCCCTGCCTATCCTCTCCCCTCCAACAAATATTTGTTTTGTTATTTTCTTTGAACCTATCTACGTAACTTTACCGAAAAACCCAAGAATATAAAAAAATAGCTTTGTCACGGTTTTTCTCTCTCAATCTTCCCTTTAATAATCACACTTCGCCACCTCATTCAACTTCACTGGCTTCCCGTTGACCACACCGCTGTCTTTTCAAATACTTTCGTCTTTAAATCTCTCCGTGGCCTTGCTCCACCTAATCTTGCCTCTCGCATCTCCTTCTGTGACCCCTCTCGTCCTCTTCATCCCCAATCTTCTCTCTGTATCTTTCTGTCCCTCCTTCCCTGTGCCTAATCTTGTTTTTGGACCTCCCTCCTTGTCACCTTCCACTATAATAAACTTCCCTTGTACATTTAGCAGTCCCTCCCCTCCGTTACCTCCTTCCGTTCCTCTCTTAAAGCCTCGTCTCTTCTCCATTTTCCATTCTCTTCCTCTTCCCTCCCCCAAACCCCTCAATTTCTTCCCCTCCACTCCCCTACCGTCTCGTAAGCCTTACGCAGCCTCGACCATCGTCCCCCATTCCTCAGCCCAATGCACGCCCCTGCAATCTAAATTGTTGTTTGTTAAACTATCTTAAGCACCTTGAACAATTTGTGTTCTTTAAATCTAATCAGATGAGATTGCGCACTCGGAGTTTGTTCTGCGTGAGCCGCTACCTGTTGCCCCGTGCCAGTTCTGTCTTGTGCTGTGCTCTTCTCCAGAGCAAGGTGTCACCATTGCCTGGATCTCTTAGTACGGTCCTGGCAGGTGCATATGACTGCGGGTGTGTTGTGCTCAGTGGTTTTGTTGTCTATTTACGCTGTTCCCTTGGTGCGCTTTGTCACCTGGTGCGCAGGAGGTCGTGGGTTCTACCCCGACCCCTTGACTATGCCTGCTGTATATTTGGAGTTTGCGGTGTATCTCTCTTCCCGTGAACGCATGGATTTTTCTTCGGGTCTTCACCGGTTTTTGCCTCCCCATTTAGAATCAACAACAGGCGTTTAAAGTATTTGGCTTCTATAAATGTCCACTACGTTGAGCTATCATTTGTGGACAGGTCGCTTCTCAAAAAGAACTGTATAGCTCAGTGGGCCTTTCCCGGTAAAATAAAAAATATATAATTTTAAGAAATCTCCATGGACATCGCCAAATGTGAAGGTTTTTTTTGTATTATTAAAAAATGATTTTATGCAGCTGAGCTTGGTCTCCGTATTTCGTCCAGGGTGAGTGCCGGGAAAACCGTGTGGGTGGACGGAATATGATGGGGAGATCCACACCTGCCCCATGCACATTGCCTCACACAAAAATAGAATAAGGAAAATATCCGGGGCCTAAAAAAATCAATCATAATTTTGGAAATGAAAACCTACTTTTTAAGTCGTCAACCACCTCGGAATTTCTGCTGGAAATCATTTGGAAAGTTCAAAAGGGAATGCATTGTAAGGAAATAATGAGGGAGAAAACAAACCTATTAAACTTAGAAATATAATGTAATACAACACAGATAGTCGGCTAACATAACAGTCAACACAAGATTGCTAAATTTAGCAATCTTTGGAGAACGTAATCAACCAGGTAGGGTGTTGACTGTTATGTTAGCCGACTATATGTGTTGTATTGCATTATATTTCTAAGTTTATTAGGTTTGTTTTCTCTTCCACTTGTACCTGATGATGATTGCTTGTGTTGCAATCGAAACGTCGTATGCAATTATTTATTTCATTATTTTCTCTTTCTACTTGACTTTACCGAAAGAACCAAAGGGTAATCAATTCTTGCACTCACGAAATCGCCAAATCAGGTTTGAAATAACGAAGGTTGCAAAGTTGGGTTCCGCATAATGTCTGTCGGAGGGACGTAATAAAAAAATGCGGAGGAATGCGCCAGCCTAGGAAACAGCTCACAATGGCGGGATCAGACATGCTCTATGGTGGGCTCAAAAACAGTAGTATGCATTGTTTACGTCGGCAGCAAAGTGAGGGGTGGACAGTATGGAGATATGTTGTGAATTACAGATATGGCGGTGGCTTGGGGAAGCTTTCACCCAGCAGTGGATTGATCGTGGCTGGTGACAATGATGAATTTGTAAAAATGCAAGTATGGCAACTGTCCTAATGGTACCTCTTTTCCTTCGCACGAGAGATGCTCATTCTGAAAAGTCCCATGCACGATTCAGCAACAGACGGTGAATTGATCATTCTTTTTAATACAAGTGAAGCTCTCGGAAACAAGTGTATTGTATAGTAAGGGCATTCTAACTTTTCTAAATGCTGTCTTTCCACAATCTGCCCCTCTCCTACCTCTAACTCCCTCACCATACACCCTCTGCCCCACCACCTCATAGCCCCACTTAGTTTTCCATTGACATTGCATTGTTTGATAGAAACGCCACTCTCCTTGTCTCGAAGTGACGCCGCAAAGTGTTGGATGCGTGTGCCTGTTGGACAGAGTGATTTATTCAATGAGCGTATTTGTCAAGCGTGGACGAGATACCGTAGGTGTGACTGATCGTTCGGTTAAGAAAGCGTCTCGTCATGCACGTAGAGGGAATGCGTGCATCTAAACGTGAGCAGCAGTAGCTATACTTGACGCTATAAATCAGAACCAGATTCCATAATTACAATTACATGCCAGTGAGCGGAGATCACTTGGGGATGTTCCACCCCAAGGGGGTTTGCTTTACTAAAACAATGATGAGAGATCACCTGTGAGTGTGGACAACCCATGTCGTTACACAAGCAGGCACGAAGAATGAAATATTTTAATATATCGCGGCTACATATAAATTGATCACCCACTCTTATGACCCCAGTGCCGAGTGTTGAACCAGACGTAGCGTCCTGCACGGAGAGTTCTGCGTCGATAAGAGTAAGTATGGCGCTCCGGCCACGGATATTAAACTTCTTTACACCTGAATATATAAACGAATAAGACCAGCACGTCAAATTTATCGCACGTGACATTTTGGGACAGATATCGAATGTTCGTCTCAGCCCTTGCGTTTTGGTACAAAAAAACACGCCGTTGTCTCCATCACGAAATCAATGTAGTTTGTTGATTTTGTCAACTTTTTAACCTGGAGTTTCATCTTTGATGTGGCTCATGTTGCATATATGTTGGTTAATTTAATCCGAAACTATATCATATGTGTATTAAAAATATATACATATCTGATATATATGCATGGTGCAAGAAGACAAGGTGATTTACCCTATTACAAGAAGATAAGGCGCGTCGTTAAACGCGTGACTTGTATTTGTTTGGCTATGTCAGGTGGTGGAGGGCCTTACAACACGCATTTGGTAAGATCAGTTCGTGGTCTTACCGGAACATACATTATGAATCACAGATATTCGTGGCTTGTCCTGGAAGGGAGAAAAGGCGGAGCCATATATTAGTCACAGGGGAAAGCAGATGATGCTTTTGAGTATTGACTCGAGTGTGGGGAGGCAAAGAGGGGATCTGAATTGCTAAAGAGCAGTAGGGGAGTCAGATCGCGATGTCTGGAGTAGCAGGAAAGAGGGTCCGCCATCCAACGGAGCAGACCATAACAATCATTCTATTAATATAGCGCTTTCCCACGCTCAAAGCACTGAACAGTAAAAGTATTCAAGTTAATACATACTAAAAAAACTATAATATAAAATATGCAACACATTATAAAAGTGCAAAGGTACAGTGCAAACAAGAGATGTGTTGTTTAATTTAAAACAATGGCTTATGTATAAAGCATCAGAGCAGCATAGATAGCATTCCCTCCTCTAGATAGCATTCCCTCCTCTACAGAGTAGAGGATGGAATTCCAGCCAGATTGTAAGACCCTTTGCCAATTCTAGATTTGAAGCTTTCGTGACTGCAAGGATTCATACTCTTAGTTTTTTCGGTAAAGTCACATAGGTAAAAAATTGAAATAAAATGTAATAAAATAAAATAATAATAAAATCACTCACTGGCGAGGTGGTGTTGGTCAGAAATGCCATGAGCTCTGTGGTATAGCGTTTTTATGAGATAATTCTTTTGAGATGGGTGGTGGTGGGAATCCGGTTTCAAGTAGGAATTTGTGTGGGTGGCTTTCCTGTAGACAGAATGTCCCAAGGATCCGTCAGTTCTCCTCTCAAACAGAATATCTAAGATTGGTAGTTTGCCATCTTCCTCCACTTCTATGGTGAACGTGATGGATGGGTGTTTGGAATTGATGTGGTCCAAGAAGTGGTTCAATGCTGGGAGGCCATGTGGCCAAATGACGAAAGTGTCATCCACATACCTCTTCCACAGGGAAGGACATCAGGGTGGATGTCTGGATGGCGTCTGATTCAAACTTTTCCATGAACATGTTGGCTATCACTGGCGACAAGGGGGAGCCCATAGGGGTACCCTCATTCTGTTTGTAGAAGGTGCCATTCCAGGTAAAATAAGTGTTGGTGAGGCAATGCCTAACCAGCGCAGGTACATCCGAATTCAATCCATGTTGGACAAGGTCCAACATGGATTTAATTATTGTATGGCACCTTCTACAAACAGGATTCCCACCACTACCCATCTCAAAATAATTATCTCATCAAAACGCTATACCACAGAGCTCATGGTATTTCTGACCAACACCACCTGGCCAGTGAGTGATTTATTATTATTTTATTTTTATTAATTTTTATTTCAATTTTTTACCTACGTGACTTTACCGAAAAAACTAAGAGTATGAACCCTTTGCAAAGATGCCTTTCTAATTAGGATTTGAAGGTGGAGTTTGACTCAGCGGATCTGATCTCAGCGGGCAGTGTGTTCCATAGCCTAGGAGCAAATGAGAAGAAGGCCACCTATCACCCATGGAGCGGAGCTTGGTGGGGGGCACAACCAGTTTATGGGTGTCAGAGGATCGTAGGGCGCGGATGTAAGAGTGAAGGAGTTTGCGGATGTAATGAAGAGCGATGCCGTGTGTAGTGCGTTGTAAGTGAGAAGGAGGACCTTGAAGTCAATCCTAGAATTTAACGTGGAGCCAGCGTGCGTTGCGTAAAGCAGGGGTGATGTGTTCTTCGCTGTTTGTGTGGGGTGAGGACTCTGGCTGCGGAATTTCAAATCAGTTGAAGCTGTGAGAGGAGATTGGCGGGAGCGCCGGCAAGTAACGAGTTACTGTAATCAAGGCGTGATGTGATGGAAGCTGCTGGGTTTCGGAGAGGGACAGACGTAGTCGGATGCCGGAGATGACGCGGAGGTGGAAGAATTACACTTCGCTTGTGTGCTTAACGTGGGACTGAGAGGTGAGGGAGGAATCGAAGACAACGCCAAGATTTCTGACAGTCGGTGAGGTTGTGATGGTGTCGTCGCTTAGGGTAAATGTTTTGGTGTTCGGAAAGGAAACCAGTTGCTGCAGCAAAAATGTTCACGAGTAAGACACGTGGATAATACGGTCAGAGTAGCAGGCAAGAAAATGTTGTAGTCAGATGGTTTAATGACTAGTGCAAATAATAATAATAACACGATGTAACACAATTTTTGTTCCTGGGTACCAAGTGTTAGTTTTTAATTGCTTATGCCTCAAAAGTGTAGAAAATGGCTATTATTCCCCACAAACTTTGCTTTTGTGACCAGGACTTTATGTGAACGAAAGACAAAAATTCACACGTTTTCAAATTGAAAATAGGTACATTTCTAAATATCACTGTCTGGTCACAAAAGCAAAGTTTGTGGAGGATAATAGCAATTTTCTGTACTTTTGAGGCATAAGCCATTAGGAAATAACACTTACTACCTAGGATTTGTTTTTGTTACACAGTGTAATGAGCACAATTCATTACGCAAAAATATTTCACTAATTGAATGTAATGTTCAATCGAGAACTTGGAGGCGTGGATCCAGAGCTCAAAGTCCCTCGGACAGTTGAGGGCCTGAACAAGTGATGGTCTGAAAAGGTGAGATCCTGAACAGTTGAGAGCCCGAACCAGGCGAGGGCCTGAACAGGTGCGGGCCTGAACAGGTGCTGATCTGAACATGT
The DNA here is from genome assembly GCF_964198595.1 of Lampetra fluviatilis. NCBI lineage: Eukaryota > Metazoa > Chordata > Hyperoartia > Petromyzontiformes > Petromyzontidae > Lampetra > Lampetra fluviatilis. The sequence continues at coordinate 1,294,169 of NC_136299.1, forward strand.
GAGAGCCTGGACCATGTGAAAGCCTGAACGAAGTGACAACCTTAACGGGTGGGCTTTGAGCAGCTTCTTGAAGGTGGATCGTGTGTTGGGGCAGTGGGAGAGAGCTTCAGATGGCTGCTAGTACAGCTATGGAGAAATGCCACTCAACCAAGACAGCCCTGGTCCTGGGTACAATGAGCAGTGGTCAGATGTATTTCATAGGATGTGTAGGTTATCTATGGTCATAATCAACGATTTTTGGGTTTAGATCGCGTTATTTATAAATGTGTCGTAACCCTCCACCACCCGACACGGCCAATCAGTAAAAAAAGTGTCACGTTGACAAAAGACAAATAGTTCACTGCTTTAGCCCACCGGTGTGTTGAAGCGTGAAACCACAACATTTACAATTTGAGTACAAATTGTGGGCTAAAGCAGTGCACTATTTGTCTTTTGTCAACGTGACACTTTTTTTACTGATTGGCCATGTCGGGTGGTGGAGGGTTACGACACATTTATAAATAACGCGATCTAAACCCAAAAATCGTTGATTATGAACAATATTGGTCGCGAAAGCCTACGTGTTAAACTTATCTATGGTCGTTGGGGTGAGAAGGGTTGCGGAGGCATTGGGAGGTCTAAGGCGGGGAGACCTTGAAAAATACCTCTGTGGCACAGGAAATTGAGTTTGTGCTGAATCATTGTTTTTATGCTAAAGCCTGTGCAGGGTTTTTAGTGTAGCCATGGAAGCCACGTGGTCGTGACTAATGCTGAGTACACCACGTGCAAATAACAAACTGAGCCTTTGTTTGGAGAGGCACGGCTTGTAACTCAACCTGTGACAGGGAGACACCACTAAATATGGTAAAACTGTAATAGTTGTCTGTTAAATAAGAGGCTCAGTTTGTTATGCAGTCTATTCTTAGTCTTAAGCCTCACCTTACCATATTAATAAAAAGTATGCGGCCCTTGCCCCACCACCTTCTCCAACCATTATATAAACGGAGTGGTAGCTCCTGCAATCTCTCATTTACTTGATACAGCTTTCGTGGCTGTGACGGTACCACCTGAAGACGGAAGCTTGTGTTGCCTCCGAAACGTCGTGATTTTTATTTCATTTTATTTTACTTTTTAATGTTTTACCGAAAAAACCTAAGAATATGAATCCTTGCAGTCACGAAAGCTTCAAATCTAGAATGGTACTAGAATTCACGTGGCTCCTACAAAGCACTGCATTTACCATTAAACATTTGTGCTAATTACTGAAATAGTTATTTTCTGATTGAGCATTAAATTGTAATTAAAACTAACACGTTTAACTACTTAATCTCGCGTTTCAGCAAGTTTATCCACACGTTTTCGGTAATGTTAATTTTGTAACATGTCCACCTAATTCATGATATTACACTCCAAGTCTCCACGTCGTGACCAGTAATTTCATCCAAAATAAAAACCCTCTTTCTGCATCGTGGCAGAATGCGTTCGTAAATGTGAATTTATTGCGCATTTCTAAATATGTGGGACAATTGTCAATGATTAATAACGGCCACGGTATTGACTAATGCCAGCTGTTGTCTTGCAATTTAAATCAATCGTTATATAAAGACCACACCAATAGTGACAGGAATATGCCATTCATTTGAATACTGATGTAGTGGTGATACGCGCTGGGGTAAGGATCGTGTGCCAGCGCGTATTGATTGGCTGTGTGTGTTGGTGACGCGCGCTGACGGTGAAGGATCATGGGTCAGCGCGGGGTCATGGGTTATGAGGGGGTGATTGGCTGGGTATCGGTGACGCGCGCTGACAGCGAAGGGATCGTGTGGCAGCGCGTGGGGATTGGTCAACTAAGGGGGTGCTCACGTCGCGGTCCGCATACGCTCCGTCTCCCGGGATCGGAGGCTATATAAGGCGGTGCGCACAGGCGCACGGGGAGTTGGTGACCAGTGAAGACAGAAGACGGAGGAGGAAGAGATAGGGCCCTGAGACACCTAGTCCCGCTGTCCTTGTGGGGACCGGGGCCCTGTGTGGCTCAGAGGCGGGACCTTGGGACCCGGGGCCGGACGTCCGTGTGAGGGCCGGGCCGCGGGACCCAGAGGTCATGACCCACGCCCAAGCTGGGGTGGGTCTGTAGGCTCCACGGACGCTACGGGGCTGGAGTGCCCGTGAGCGTGTACCGTGAGCGTGTAGCGTGAGCGTGTAGCGTGAGCCGTAGTAACCACACGTGTCAAGTGGAATGTGTAGCGTGAGTTGTAGTGACCACACGTGTCAAGTGGAGTGTGTAGTGTGAGAAATAGTGACCACACGTGTTATTGTGGAAAGACAAGTGTTAATAAAGTGTGCTACCCGTCAAGTGGTTTCCCGCCGTCATTCCGAATACTTCAACTGGCGTCAGAAGTGAAACAGTCTTCCAGGCATGGATACAAGGAAGACTCGTCGGACTCACGGGATTGACCGCGAGGATAACCTCGACGACTCGGGCCAGCAGGCATCAGGGGGAGAGGACGAGGAGATGCCGACGCCGCAGGACCCACCGGGGGCGCCGGACGAGCGGCTGGGGGCTGATGCCGGACTCCGCGAGGCGCACTCCCGTCTGGCAGAGCTGCTACTCGCCGCGGCGTCCATCCTGGCGGAGATCACCACGTCGGGAGGAGCGGGGACGTCGGCGGACATTCAACAGGCTCGCCTCGCAGATTCTCGCCAAAATGACTTGGCAGTTCCTGCCATTTCAACCACGCAGACATCTTTTGGCGGGAACGGCGAGCAACACGTGGCGGGAGTTCTCCAAGCGCGCCCGCTTACGTCATCAGCGCGCGCTACGGACCGCCATCAGCCACCCGCCATAGGGGCCGCCATCTTGCAGACCGACGGTGCGGCGGAGAGGAACCACGTGGCAGAGGACGACTTCATCTTCCAGCAGCGCCTTCCCACGTTGACAGCCTTCAAGGCGGAAGGCGGGGACTGGGGCGCATTCCAACGCAGGTTTCTGGCGCATCAAGAAATGTCGGCCTGGTCCGACGCTACGGTGCTGCGGGCACTGCCTGCCATGTTGGACGATGACGCGCTCGCGGCCTTCAGGTCTGCATAGAGGTCGGACCGCTCCACGCTTAAGGCTGCGTTGGGCCTCATGGCCAAGGTCTATGGACCTCCTTCGGCTTGTCGCCATCAGTTTTACGAGCGACGGAAGGCGGACACGGAGACCGCGCACACCTACCGCACGGCGTTGTTGGCTCTCGCCGACGCCGCGTTCCCTCGTATGGACGAGGAGGGCCAGGATGCGATGGTCTTGGAGCAACTGCTCAAGTTGGCGCAGGACCTGGGGGTCCCCATCAACACGGCCGACGAAGTCGACATATCTTCATTGCGGGTCGCAACAAGTATCCAGGCGTACGAGGTCCTCAAGCGTAAACAGGGGGTCATCTGCACTACTGCCGTGGCCTCAGCTCCGGGCCCGGTGGTCACCGAGCCCCAAGTCGTCTGCCCACGGGAGGAGGCATTCACCGCTGGACGACCGGGGGACTGGAGGTCGGGGGGTCGTTCGCCTCTGCGATCGGCCCGCAAGCTGGAGCAACCGAGACCTCCGACGTCCCTCATCACGTGTTACAACTGCGGCCTCCGGGGCCACGTGGCGTCCGGTTGCCGCGCTCCACGTCAGCGCGCCATGGGACCTCGGCTGGACGACGACCAAGGCCCCAAGTCGTCCCTACTACCCCCGGCAAGTCGCGGCACTTCACATGCTCGGCCTACATGCACGACATGCATGGGCCGTCGCTTTGCGGCGGAGGAGGGCCGATTAGGGGTCGGGGATTCGGTTCAGAGAGGGGGGTTCGTGCGGGACCGGGGGGACATTAAATGGTCTGAGTTGGGTCACAGAATAGTGGCTGCGTCGGCGGGTTCATCGGTCGTTACGGGATTCATAGATGGGGTCGAGGTCAGGGTGTTAGTGGACACGGGGGCGTCGGCGACTATAATTTCCGACCTCATTTACAACATTCTCCCCATCCAATGTCGACCTCTGCTTCCGGTGGACGTGCCATTTTACGCGGCAAATGGGGGCTCGTTGGGCATTGTCGGGCAGATTCGGGCGTCCATTTGCATAGGGGATATTAAATTGTCGGGACCTGTTTTCGTCTCCTCTTCCTTAGCGGTTCCTTGTCTGTTGGGCACAGATTTTTTGGCTAAAATGCCCATTAAAATTCTCATCGATCAACGTTGCATTGAGCTACCATCGGGTCGCCGTATTTCATTTTTGTCGAATCCTACGGAAATTCGGACGGCGTGCGCTACGATACAAGCGCTGGCGACACAGACCGTGCACGTGCCCCCGGGTTCGCAGATGTTGATTCCCCTCCGGTTGAGGAAGCCATTGGATGGGGAGACCTCGGAACAGGGCGTGCTTTTGGGTCCATCAAATAGGGCTGTCGGAGGTCTGGATTTGTCGGTGGCTCACACGTTGGTTCGGTCTGACAAGGACCCGTTCGTTATGGTTCTAAACGCTGGTTCGCGGCCGGCAGGGCACTGTGCTTGCTCACGCGGCATGGGTCCCTGCGGAAGAGCGCCTTGTTGCGCATGTTGATCCAGTCCCGGCGCAGAAAATTCGATCGGGGGAGGACCTTGAATGGGTCGATTCGCTGTGTGCGGACTCAAAGGATTTGTCAAGGGTACAGTTGGGTGCGCTGCGTGCTTTGCTGATAGAATTCTCTGATGTGTTCAGTAAGCACAAATATGACATTGGGTGCACGGACCTGTTGCTCCACCATATTGAAACAGGCGATGCGGCACCGGTCAGGCAGAATCCCTTCCGGCTGAGTCCTGCTGAGAAGGAACACGTTCAGTCGGCCGTCAACGATATGCTGGCGGCCAACATCATTTCGCCTTCTTCCAGTCCTTGGGGAGCACCTATCGTGTTGGTTAAAAAGCAAGACGGGTCCTTGCGATTTTGTGTAGATTTCCGTCGCCTGAATAAAATCTCCGTGGTTGACGCGTATCCGCTCCCCAGAATGGACGAGTCCCTCAATGCATTGTCTGGTGCGCGATATTTTTCTACTCTTGATTTTTTATCGGGATTCTGGCAGCTGCCACTCGACGACGAGTCTAAACCTAAGACAGCATTTCGGACTCCAGGGGGCCTGTTCCAGTTTAACCGGTTACCCATGAGACTTCACTCCGCTCCCGCGACGTTTCAGCACCTTATGGAGTTGGTTTTGTCGGGTTTGCAATGGGATACTTGCTTGATTTACCTAGACGATGTCATTGTTTTCAGTAAAACGTTTGAGGAACACCTCCAGCGGTTGAGAGGGGTGTTCTTGCGGATGCGATCGGCTAAATTGAAGTTTAAACCGGCCAAATGCCACCTTCTTCGAAAGTCTGTGAGATACTTGGGCCACATTGTCGATTCTTCGGGGATCTCTACCGATCCCGCGAAGACGAACTGTGTCAGTTCATGGCCAACGCCCACGTCAGTTTCTGACGTACGCAGTTTCATTGGTTTTGCTTCCTACTACCGCCGATTCGTTGAGCATTTCGCCACCATTGCAAAACCCTTGCACGCTCTAACAGCAAAAGGAGTCAAGTTCCGATGGGGACCGGAGGAGGAGGCCGCGTTCTGCTCCCTCCGGGACGCCTTGGTGGGTGCCCCGCCCTTACGTTACCCTGACTTCACAAGTCCCTTCTTGCTAGATATGGATGCTAGCAACACGGGCATTGGGGGGGTGCTCTCACAGGTCGTTGGGGGAGTTGAACGGGTGGTCGCCTATGGTAGCAGGGTTTTGTCGCCGGCGGAACAGCGCTACTGCGTCACCCGTCGCGAGTTGCTGGCTATTGTTTTTTTTGTACAGCAATTTAGACCGTATCTCTATGGCCGTCATTTTACGGTCCGGACGGACCACGCGGCGCTTCAGTATTCATTGAGGGTTGCCCAACCCTCGGGCCAATTGTCACGGTGGTTGGAAGTCCTCCAGGACTATCAATTTACGACCACTTACCGTAAGGGGTTGCGCCACACTAACGCGGATGCCCTGTCGCGATTGTCGCCTTGTCCCAAATGTGCGTGCTTAATGGGGTCGGCGCTCTGTAAACCGCCAGGTGCTGTAAGCATGGGTGCGTTGGCCGCGACCGCGAATGCGCCGATGGGTGACGTTCCCGCTACCCCTGAGGGAGGGGACTCGCTGCTCTCTCTGTCTCTGATTGAGTGGGGCCGTCTCCAAATGGCTGACAGCTCCCTGCTGGCGTTGCATCGCAGGGCGGGGGGTCCCGAGGAGGGCCGGAAGCGAACTGGCTCCTGGCTGCTCAAGCAGGGCCTGCTAATGAGATGGGACAATTTGTCCCGGCGGCACGCACTCGTGGTGCCTTCCGCTATGCGGGGAAAAGTTGTCCTGGCCGCACACGAACGCCTCTTGCATTTGGGGGAAAACAAAACGCTTGCTCTGCTTCAGCGTGACTATTATTGGCCGGGGATGGGGAGCGATGTGGTAAATATACTAAAGGGGTGTGTAGACTGCGCCAGACGGAAACCACCGCCCGTGGCGTCAAATCCACCGCTGCAATCTATTCAGGTCTCGCGCACTAACGAGCTCGTTGCGCTCGATATTTTGGGGCCTTTTCCAGTCACCCCTAGGGGTAACAAGTACCTGTTGGTTGGTGTGGAATACTTTACCCGGTGGCCTATGGCGTGGCCACTCACCAACCAGTCGGCGGCGGCTGTGACGGACACCTTTGTCCAGGGCTACGTTCTGGACAAGGAGGCTCCCGAACGCTTGCTGACCAACCAGGGAAATAATTTTTCGAGTAAATTGCTGCAGGAGGTGTGTGACCTTTTGGGTACTAAGAAGGTGTGTACCTCCCCGTACCACCCACAGACGGACGGGATGGTGGAGCGACTCCACAGGACTTTGACTTCTATGCTGTGCCAGCAGGTGTGCGAGGCACATGTTGACTGGGACCTGCAGGTCCCGGGGGTCCTCGCCGCGTATAGAATGGCCCCCCATGCAGCAACGGGATTTTCCCCATTTTATCTGATGTATGGTCGGGAGGCCGACCCGCCCATGGAAACTCAGCTGGGACATTCCGCGCCACGAACGAATTCAAAATTGGCCGAACATATTAAATTTGACATTGCTAAGTTGACCGAGGCACGGGAGGCCGCACGGCTTAATTCGAGGTCTCGGCAAATCGCCAACGAGCACTTGCGTGCACGAAAGGTGTCCGTGCACGATTGGAAACCGGGCGATAGGGCCTGGCTGCACTGCCGTCAGGCACCTTTGGCTACGTCGCCTAAATTGTTGAGGCCATGGCGGGGACCCGTGGAGGTCGTGCGGGTTGCACGCCCCCAGTGTGTTCAGATAAAATGGGGAAAGCGCCGTTGGTACGTTCACCCCTCCCGGCTGAAACCGTTCTCGCCTCCGTATGGCCTCCCTTTGTGTCGTGAGGACCGAGCATGTGACGTGACCGACGACCCGAGGAGGGAAATGTCTCCGCCTGATCCTCACATGTCTCCGCCTGATCCGCTCCCAGGTGGCTCGGAACTGACAGCTGCCGACCACCGGCGGCCGGATCCCCGTGACACGGCCGGTCCTTCCAGGCCCGATCCGTGCCTTCCGGGGCTGCCGGAGCCACCAGACGGTCGTCAGCGTCCCGTCCCGTACGATGGACCGGCCAGGCGGACTCGCGCTAAGTCGCGCAACTTTTCCTGACCAACTGAATGAGGGGCCGATGCGGCCGGAGCGTCTCGTCACTGCGTTCCTCAACCGGGGTGATAGAGCGGTCGAGCGGAGGGGGGATCGATAGTTACAGAGACACTGGACACGTTTTTTTCTCGGAATTACTTTTATTGTGTTGTTTGTCGGTTTGTACATAGCTTGTTGTCTGGTGTTGTATGTTGTTGTTGACTTTTTATTGTATTGTTCGTCGGTTTGTACATAGGTTATTGTCTGGTGTTGTGTCGTTGTGTTGTTGTTGTTGTGTTACGGGGCACACTGGGGGGTGGGGATTTTGTTGTTGTTACTATTGTTGTTGTGTTGTTTAGCAGCCGGGCTGGCTGCGAGCTATGTGGGAGGGGGTGATGTAGTGGTGATACGCGCTGGGGTAAGGATCGTGTGCCAGCGCGTATTGATTGGCTGTGTGTGTTGGTGACGCGCGCTGACGGTGAAGGATCATGGGTCAGCGCGGGGTCATGGGTTATGAGGCGGTGATTGGCTGGGTATCGGTGACGCGCGCTGACAGCGAAGGGATCGTGTTGCAGCGCGTGGGGATTGGTCAACTAAGGGGGTGCTCACGTCGCGGTCCGCATACGCTCCGTCTCCCGGGAGCGGAGGCTATATAAGGCGGTGCGCACAGGCGCACGGGGAGTTGGTGACCAGTGAAGACAGAAGACGGAGGAGGAAGAGATAGGGCCCTGAGACACCTAGTCCCACTGTCCTTGTGGGGACCGGGGCCCTGTGTGGCTCAGAGGCGGGACCTTGGGACCCGGGGCCGGACGTCCGTGTGAGGGCCGGGCCGCGGGACCCAGAGGTCGTGACCCACGCCCAAGCTGGGGTGGGTCTGTAGGCTCCACGGACGCTACGGGGCTGGAGTGCCCGTGAGTGTGTACCGTGAGCGTGTAGCGTGAGCGTGCAGCGTGAGCCGTAGTAACCACACATGTCAAGTGGAATGTGTAGCGTGAGTTGTAGTGACCACACGTGTCAAGTGGAGTGTGTAGTGTGAGAAATAGTGACCACACGTGTTATTGTGGAAAGACAAGTGTTAATAAAGTGTGCTACCCGTCAAGTGGTTTCCCGCCGTCATTCCGAATACTTCACTAATACAGTTGTCGCATCACCATATATGTTGTATGTACAGTGAGGGAAAAATAGTATTTGATCCCCTGCTGATTTTGTACGTTTGCCCACTGACAAAAAATTATCAGTCTATAATTTTAATGGTAGGTTTATTTGAACAGTGAGAGACAGAATAGCAATAACAAAATCCAGAAAACGCATGTCAAAAATTGTATAAATTGATTGGCATTTTAATGAGGGAAATAAGTATTTGACCCCTCTGCAACACATGACTTATTACTTGGTGGCAAATCCCTTGTTGGCAATCACAGAAGTCAGACGTTTCTTGTAGTTGGCCACCAGATTTGCACACATCTCAGGAGGGATTTTGTCCCACTCCTCTTTGCAGATCTTCTCCAAGTCATTAAGGCTTCGAGGCTGACGTTTGGCAACTCGAACCTTCAGCTCCCTCCACAGATTTTCTACGGGATTAAGGTCTGGAGACTGGCTAGGCCACTCCAGGAACTCAATGTGCTTCTTCTTGAGCCACTCCTTTGTTGCCTTGGCCGTGTGTTTTGGGTCATTGTCATGCTGGAAAACCTATCCACGACCCATTTTCAATGCCCTGGCTGAGGGAAGGAGGTTCTCACCCAAGATTTGATGGTACATGGCCCCGTCCATCGTCCATTTGATGCGGTGAAGTTGTCCTTTCCCCTTAGCAGAAAAACACCCCCAAAGCATAATGTTTCCACCTCCATGTTTGACGGTGGGGATGGTGTTCTTGGGGTCATAGGCAGCATTCCTCCTCCTCCAAACACGGCGAGTTAAGTTGATGCCAAAGAGCTCCATTTTGGTCTCATCTGACCACAACACTTTCACCCAGTTGTCCTCTGAATCATTCAGATGTTCATTGGCAAACTTCAGACGGGATGTATATGTGCTTTATTGAGCAGGGGGACCTTGCGGGCGCTGCAGGATTTCAGTCCTTCACGGTGTAGTGTGTTACCAACTGTTTTCTTGGTGACTATGGTCCCAGCTGCCTTGAGATCATTGACAATATCCTCCCGTGTAGTTCTGGGCTGATTCTTCACCGTTCTCATGATCATTGCAACTCCACGAGGTGAGATCTTGCATGGATCCTCATGCCGAGGGAGATTGACAGTTCTTTTGTGTTTCTTCCATTTGCAAATAATCACATCAACTGTTGTCACCTTCTCACCAAGCTGCTTGGCGATGGTCTTATAGCCCATTCCAGCCTTGTGTAGGTCTACAATCTTGTCCCTGACATCCTTGGAGAGCTCTTTGGTCTTGGCCATGGTGGAGAGTTTGGAATCTGATTGATTGATTTCTTCTGTGAACAGGTTTCTTTTATACAAGTAACAAGCTGAGATTAGGAGCACTCCCTTTAAGAGTGTGCTCCTAATCTCGGCTCGTTACCTGTATAAAAGACACCTGGGAGCCAGAAATCTTTCTGATTGAGAGGGGGTCAAATACTTATTTCCCTCATTAAAATGCCAATCAATTTATAAAAATGTTGACATGCATTTTTCTGGATTTTGTTGTTCTTATGCTGTCTCTCACTGTTAAAATAAACCTACCATTAAAATTATAGACTGATCATTTCTTTGTCAGTGGGCAAACGTACAAAATCAGCAGGGGATCAAATACTTTTTCCCCTCACTGTATGTTGTATGTATGTTGGACTTCTATTGCACCGTACGTAGCCAACCGTGCTAATCGGAGGTGCGGGGGAAGGAATGAGAGGTGCGGAGGAATTCATGGTTTCTGTATGATTAGCAATTCAATTCTCTGGACATAACAGCAAGAGAGAGATGTTTTTGTTTATTCTTAAAATGATAGACACAGGATGGTTTTCTCCTTGAGGCAAACCTAAATCTGTAAAGGAAATCTACATTCACATGCCAGTGGTTCGTACGACTTTATAATAACTACCTTTTTAGTTATATCAAAGTTGTAGAAATTTTATCGACCCCAGAAGTATGATGGATTTCTGATTTCCAATTGTTTGCTTCACTTATCGTCCAGATTAGAATTTTGTATCTGAATACATTTTATATAATTATATCCCTTTTTTGTGTATATGCAGCAATAAGGAGCAGTAGTGTAGCGGTTAGCGTGCTGCGCTATGAACCTGGCAACCCGAGATCGATTCCTGCTTACGGCCAACACCAGTGACGATTATCTGAACCGGTCCTGGGCTTCCCCTAGGTGGACTCAGCATCAAATGAGTATCTGGTGCAGTGTGTAAAATCATCGCCACTCGGGAGACAAAGGCAGTCGGGCGTGGTGCTGGCCACCAACCCCCTCATGTGCCGTCCGTGCCGTCCGTGCCATGCCGTGCCGTCCGTGCCATGCCGTGCCGGCCTTCATAGGTGCTAGCTAATACCACTTGTCCCAACAGGCTGTTCAGGCGATACGGGGGATATTTGTACGTGTATTCGTTGGTGTATATGTTTGTGTATATGCAGCAACACCAGGACTACGACACTTGGCCACTGATGATCGACGCCATGCCCAACGTCCAAGCCCCCCAAGATCGGTAACAAAAGAAGATTGTAAATGTTTTGGATGTTGTGGATTTGCTCTCCAACACACTGGTGTGCTGTGCTCGTAACGAATTGGCAAGTTATGTTTACGTTTTGTTTACGTGACAAATCTTACGAATTGGCTGTCGAATGGTGGCGGGTTTAATGACGCATTTATATTAAAACGATCTAACCCCAAAAACCTGTATTATGGATGATACTGGTCGCTAAAGCCTACGTGTTAAAATAAGGCAGTTTCTTTAAATTCGGCATTTAATTTACAATGCTATTGAATCACTGCTGCACTGCCATGCAATGCAGCTGTTGTGTATATATTGACTCAGATCTAAAGCATTTTGGGCGGCTTTTGTTTCCAATTTATTCCGGTCGTGCCGGCTCAGCGCTCTGACCTCTGGCCTATATACCAGATATATAACATGGGAGACTGATACCTGTGTAATAAAGGTCGTGGAAGCGACTTCTGGAATCCGGTCTTTATTTGTCTTTCGTTCACAACACTCCTATCTTACTCCTTCATGCTGCTGACAGACAGCGTGAGAGAGAGAGAGAGACACGCGCGGCCACGTGGCAGCCTGGACCCCGCTCCAGCGTGGCCTCACCCTCCGTTCGTTCCAGATCTGACCACGTGTTGTCCGTCTCCACCCCTTTTAATACCCGGGTCACGTGGTACCTTTCCACCAATCCTGGTTAACCTCTATGGAATCTTCTAGACTCCATCGTACGTTCCCAGGACTGCACCCCTGACTCATCCCCCCATTGGCTGTGGCTAAAGCCAGCAGATCCAATCCTCTACTTACAGATGTCACCTTCCCATTACGTCAGGGCCACGCCCCTAGACTTTCCTCATTGGCTATGGGCCAGGACCGGTAGAGCCAATCATTGTAACGAGGTGTGATCCATCAGCAACCCGGATATATCTTCATATTACCCCTGTGCAGATGAGTATGGCTCAGAGATGAGTGCTAAGAACACAATACTAGTGTAATGCGGGCGTAAGCGACCTTCCGGATGTGACGTCACGGGGAGGCGGAGCCAGGTGACGTGGGTGAAAAGGTTGGGGTCCTTAAGTGGGTAAACCGGAAGGAGAAGGCAGTCGGGGTGTGAATGGAAATGAGTGGGGCCGCGCGGGCGAACGTGAGGAGGGGGCACCGTTGGCCAGCGGGAGCCAACCCCGGAGAATAGCAGGGAGCTAAAGGGTGGTGAGAAGCTGCGGAGAGTACAGCCAGGAAGGCTGTGTGTTAGAGGCAGCGGTGTGGCTGCAGAGAGTCGCAGGAGCAGGAAGGCTGTGTGTTAGAGGCAGCGGTGTGGCTGCAGAGAGTCGCAGGAGCAGGAAGGCTGTGTGTCGGAGGCAGCGGTGTGGCTGCAGAGAGTCGCAGGAGCGACGAAGAGAGAGAGAGAGAGACAGCACGAGGCTGTCAGCGCTGCGGAGTAAGCAAGAGGGAGAAGAGCAGGAGCGATTACAGCCAGGGGGGCTGAGAGTGAGTAACAGCAGCGGAGCTGCTGTGGGGGCTACAGGAGCGACAGAGGCCAACAGAGGGGCTGCTGGTGGAGAAGAGAGAGACATCGGAGTCAGCACTGTGGGGACTGAGCAAAGAGGAGACAGCCGTGTGGGTAATACAGTACGGACCAAATAAAGGACACTGAGCCAGAGATCGTGGTCAAGTCTTTTATTACACTGGTGCCAGAAGTGAAACGGCATGTCGAAGCAAGTGAGGAAGAAGATTACTCCGCCGCCAGCATCAGCTTCATCGTCCGACGACGACGAATTCCCTCCGACCATGGATCCTGCTGGGGTGGTGGAGGAGAGCTCTGCTGAAGCGAGCATGGGGACGGGTGTGGAAGATGTCGGCGCGATGGCGGGGCCGTCAACATCATCGGACGCTGATCAGAGATGGCAACAGATGGCGGTGCAACTGGAGGCACTCAAGGACGTCCTGGCGCAGCTATGTCAACTCGTCACGCCGAGGACGACGGAGGAAGCTGAAGGTGCTCCACGGGCCGCCACGTTGCCTGCCCTGCCACCGCCATTAGCCACGCGGCAAGAAGCCGCCATCTTGCGCGTCCCGCGGCGCCAAACCGCCATCTTGGACACGCCGCGGGCCGACGCCTTTTTGAATTTGCCTCCAGAACAACCAACAATTGAAGAGAACGTGAAGAGGAGTCGGAGTCGCCACCTCACCACAGTTAAGGAATTCTCCATCGGGGGCGATTGGAGCGCTTTCGCCTGCCGATTCTTGGCGGCGGTACGTTCCGCAAGATGGACCGATGCTGAGGCCTTGGAAGTGTTGCCGACTCTACTGGACAATGAATCTGTTCGATTTTTCCGTTCCATAACGGCCGACAAAAAGAAGACCTTATGTGGAGTTTTTGAAGAAATGGCCGACGCTTATGAGCCACCTGACGATGCGCATCGGCGATTCGCTCAACGACAGCGAGCACCCGAGGAATCGCCCGTGGCGTTCAGAGGTGCGGTGCTGGAGCTGGCCATGGCAGCTTATCCGGAGACGCCACAGGACCTGCTCGAGCCTCTCATATTAGGCAAAATGCTGGAGCTGTCTCGGGATCTGGGGATCCCCATGCCTGTGTGTGGGCATGAGAAGCTCACTTCCCGAGCGGCAGCAAAGTGTCTGGATGCGCAGTTTAATCTCCTTCGCTGGAAGCAAGTGGCGGCATGGACGGGTGGGCCCGTCAAGGAAGGAGGCGCGATGGGGTGGGACCCCACAAAGGCGGTCTATGTGCCGGATGAGCGGGGTCCTCGGGAGCTGACGGCCGCCTCCTCTCCATGGTCGGGACGCGGAGGCCCTGGTCCGCGCGCTACGCCATCGGAACGAGGCCGCCGGGATGCAAGACCTGCGCTTCGGCGCAACGATGCCGACTGCTTCCGCTGCGGCCGTAGGGGCCATTACGCCAAGGATTGCTGGGCCCGCTTCCCGGGTCCGCCGCAGCAGGAGGTTTCTGTACCGGACAAGACGCCCAAAGACCCTCCGAAACAGGCATGTCGGCACACACCAGACGCCCGGCAAGGCTTTGCACCTCACCCATCACCTTCGTTGCGCGACCCTATTGTTGTTATTCATGATAGGCCATCGACGGGGCCTTGTCGCTCGGTGACGCAGTGGCGCAAATTGGCGCGGAGAGTCGTCGCGGCCGCTACGGGTTCGTCCACTGTACCGGGGTCTATACAAGGGGTGGACAATCGCATTTTGGTCGACTCTGGAGCGTCTGCGACTATTATATCGGATGTCATTTTCCATCTGTTGGGCATCCCGCCGGGGGCTGTGCGCCCGGTTTATGGGTCGTGCATCGCTGCGAACGGGGGTAGTATGGGTATCGTGGGCCAGGTGGATGCTAAGATATCTATTGGGGATGTGTCGGCTTCGGGTGTTGTGTTAATATCAAGATCTTTGGCGGTTCCTTGCTTATTAGGCACCGATTTTTTGGCTAGAATGCCCATTTTGATCAAAATCAATGAGAATTGTATTGAATTGCCGGGTGGCCGTCAAATATCGTTTCTGCCGTCGCCCTGGGGGCGACCTGCTTCGGCCGTACAGGTGCAGGCGCTGTCCGTCGCATCTGTGGACATCCCACCTGGTTCACAGATGCTTATACCCTTGCGGTATCGGAAGCCCCTGCCTAATCGTCTGGGAGCAGTAGGGGTCTTGTTGTCGCCATCCGCCACGATAACAACAGGATTGGCGTTAGTTGGGGCACAGACCATTGTCCGGCCGGATCAATTACCGTTTTAACAGGTGCTTAACGCGGGGGTGGAAAACATCCGTGTTCCGGCCGGTACGGTTGTGGCACATGCCACTACGGCGTTTGCGACGCACGATTGTCCGCATAGCCGGGGAGTGGTCGCTGGTGTTTCCGAGCCGAGGGGTTCGGATAATCGTTGGATTGCTAACTTATGTGACGAAAATTCTTCCCTGTCCGTGGAGCAACGTGATGCGCTGCGTAAATTGTTGTTGACATATTCGGATGTGTTCAGCTCCGATGATTTGGATCTGGGCCGCACATCGTTGCTTTCCCATCACATTGAGACGGGCGACGCTGCCCCTATTCGATTAAATTCGCATCGGATGAGTCCTGTGGAGCGAGAACACATTCGGGGGGCAGTAGAAGGCATGTTGGCTGCGGACATCATATCGCCATCTAACAGCCCATGGGGCGCTCCTGTGGTCTTGGTTAAGAAAAAGGATGGCAACTTGCGATTTTGTGTTGATTTCCGGAAATTGAATAAGATATCGGTGGCAGATGCGTACCCCCTGCCGCGTATGGACGACTCCCTTGACGCATTGTCGGGGGCTAAGTTCTTTTCCACACTGGACCTCTCTTCGGGATTTTGGCAGCTCCCCCTTGACGAGTCCTCACGGGAGAAAACCGCTTTCCGTACGCCGCAGGGGTTATTTCAATTTAACTGCCTCCCGATGGGATTGAATGCGGCCCCTGCCACATTTCAAAGATTGATGGAGCTCGTTTTGACGGGGTTGCAGTGGGAGACGTGTCTTATATATTTGGACGATATCATTGTCTTCAGCCGCACATTTGAGGAACATTTAACACGGCTGGAGACAGTGTTCACGAGGATGCGCTCTGCGAATTTAAAATTTAAACCAAAGAAATGCCACCTACTGCAACGGTCCGTCCGTTATCTGGGGCACATTGTGAGTGCTGAGGGGGTGTCCACGGATCCGGAAAAGACGGCGTGCGTCCGGGATTGGCCGACTCCGGCCACCGTGGGGGATGTTCGGCGGTTTTTGGGATTTGCCTCGTATTATCGAAGATTTGTGCCGGGGTTTGCGACGATTGCGAGGCCCTTGCATCTCCTTACGGGTAAAGGACGGAAGTTTGTTTGGGGACAGCCGGAAGAGGCGGCCTTTCGGAGTCTGCGTGATCTATTGGCAACGGCCCCAACATTGGATTATCCCGATTTTGATCGCCCATTCATTCTTGATACGGACGCGAGTGACACAGGTATTGGGGCGGTGTTATCACAGTCTAAAGGGGGTGTAGAGCGCGTCGTGGCGTATGGTAGCCGAGTCTTGTCTCCTGCGGAAACTCGCTACTGTGTCACTCGTAGAGAACTTTTGGCGGTTGTTTTTTTCCTACGGCAATTTCGACCGTACCTTTACGGTCGTTCCTTTGTTGTGCGAACGGATCATGCGGCCTTGCAATATGCACTTAAAATGGACCAGCCATCCGGACAGTGGGCACGTTGGTTGGACACGCTACAGGAATTTTCCTTCCAAATTCAACATCGGAAGGGGGTGCGCCATGCGAACGCTGACGCACTTTCCAGATTACCGCGGCGAGCCCCTTGCAAATGTGAGTCGGGGACGCATAGGTGTTCGCCGATTCTGAACCCCCCTCAGCCGCTTACGTTGGCCGTCGAGAAGTCGGATACTCCGATGGAACCGGGACCGACTGACGGGGTTTTGAATCTGCCGCGGTCTGTCTGGATTCGGGAACAGATGATGGATGAGTCGTTGTTGTCCATGCGGAAGCGGTCTACGAGGGACAATGGGAGTCCGAGTTCGGCTGTGGGGCCGCGAACCGCTCTCCGAGATGGTCTGCTTATGTGGCGAGAAGGGGTCCAGGAAAGCTGGCGTGTGGTGGTACCGACGTCTTTGCGATTCGAGTTGATTAGGACTCTCCATTGTGAGACACTCTTACATTTAGGGGTGCAGAAGACTTTGTTGACGTTGCAACGTCATTATTTTTGGCACGGCATGGTGACAGATGTCGTAGGGCACGTGCGCGCGTGCCCTGAGTGCGCC
Source organism: Lampetra fluviatilis (assembly GCF_964198595.1). NCBI lineage: Eukaryota > Metazoa > Chordata > Hyperoartia > Petromyzontiformes > Petromyzontidae > Lampetra > Lampetra fluviatilis. The sequence goes on from NC_136299.1 coordinate 1,311,245, forward strand.
CGACGTAAGCCGCCTAAACATCCTTACGTGCCGCCTCTCCAGTCGATTCAGGTGTCTCGAGTCAATGAATTGGTGGCACTGGACATATTAGGACCCTTCCCACCATCGGCGAGGGGAAATAAATATTTGCTGGTAGGGGTTGAGTATCTCTCCCGTTGGCCGATGGCCTGGCCGTTGCCCGATCAGTCGGCCGCAGCCATCACCGACGCCTTTTTGTTTGGGTACATTATGGATAAGGGGGCGCCTGAGAGACTCCTCACGGACCAGGGCCGAAATTTCTCTTCTAAATTATTGGCGGAAGTGTGCGCGGGCCTTGGGACTAAGAAAATACGGACATCCCCATACCATCCGCAGACGGATGGTATGGTCGAGCGGCTGAACAGGACATTGTCTGCCATGCTTTGCCATACTGTGAGTGAACAGCAATCAGATTGGGATCTGCACATCCCCGGAGTGCTTTCGGCGTACAGGATGACGCCTCATGCGGCTACAGGGTATTCGCCGTTTTACCTTATGTATGGTCGGGAAAACGTGCCTCCGGTGGATGTGCAATTGGGTACTGGGGTGAAGGGACCTCGTAAACCACTTCCTGAATACATTCAGGACACGGTTCGCCGGGTTACGGAGGCGCGGGAAAATGCCCGCGTAGCTACGGCCAAAGCCCAGGCCCGGAACGAGCGGTATGCTCGGCGGTCCGAGGGGGAGTGCCCCTGGAAGGTTGGAGACCTGGCCTGGCTCCATTGCCCGCAGGTGCGGCCGGGGACCTCTCCTAAATTGCACAAACCTTGGCATGGTCCTGTGCGCCTCATTTAGGTTCCCAATCCACAGTCGGCGCGCGTTCAGATTGGTTCTCGCCGATGGTTTGTTCATACGTCGCGGTTGAAACCATATGTTGCTCCCCTACGTGATGCGTCATCTCCCAATGTTGCCTTGCCGGGGTCTGTTGCCGCCGACTCTCCCCTGCCTGCGTCCACTGATCTTGCTAGAGCGCCTGTCGTACCTGTTCCAGACAGGGCGGCCGTGACACCGAGGGGGACGAGGTGCCCTGCTCGGAGGGCGCCTGCCAGCTCTGCGAGACCTTCGAGCCCTGCAGCCCTTCTGACCCCGCCGCAGGCACATTCGAAGGACACGGCCAAGACTGATTCTTCAGGAACACGGGACGTTGGTGGACTTCCAACCGCGACAGGAGAATTACCCGCTGTCATTCATCGAGTTCCATCGCGTTCCCGTTCTGCGAGCGGGCCGCCGACCGTCCGGGACGGTCCGGCGACCCGCACACGCTCTAAATCACTTACGTTTCGTTGATTGTATGTTGTGTTGTTGTTCTTGTTCTTACCCTTGTATTTATTGCATGCTTTCTGTACGTCCGTTGATGTTACTTGTTGTTGTTCTGTTGTTATATTGCATGCTTGGTGTCCTTTAGCGCGGAAGGTCGGTTCACCGCATTACGCTTTGGTATTGTTCAGCCGAGGTCGGCTGGGTTTTTTCTACGGGGGAGGGTGGTGTAATGCGGGCGTAAGCGACCTTCCGGATGTGACGTCACGGGGAGGCGGAGCCAGGTGACGTGGGTGAAAAGGTTGGGGTCCTTAAGTGGGTAAACCGGAAGGAGAAGGCAGTCGGGGTGTGAATGGAAAAGAGTGGGGCCGCGCGGGCGAACGTGAGGAGGGGGCACCGTTGGCCAGCGGGAGCCAACCCCGGAGAATAGCAGGGAGCTAAAGGGTGGTGAGAAGCTGCGGAGAGTACAGCCAGGAAGGCTGTGTGTTAGAGGCAGCGGTGTGGCTGCAGAGAGTCGCAGGAGCAGGAAGGCTGTGTGTTAGAGGCAGCGGTGTGGCTGCAGAGAGTCGCAGGAGCAGGAAGGCTGTGTGTCGGAGGCAGCGGTGTGGCTGCAGAGAGTCGCAGGAGCGACGAAGAGAGAGAGAGAGAGACAGCACGAGGCTGTCAGCGCTGCGGAGTAAGCAAGAGGGAGAAGAGCAGGAGCGATTACAGCCAGGGGGGCTGAGAGTGAGTAACAGCAGCGGAGCTGCTGTGGGGGCTACAGGAGCGACAGAGGCCAACAGAGGGGCTGCTGGTGGAGAAGAGAGAGACATCGGAGTCAGCACTGTGGGGACTGAGCAAAGAGGAGACAGCCGTGTGGGTAATACAGTACGGACCAAATAAAGGACACTGAGCCAGAGATCGTGGTCAAGTCTTTTATTACACTAGTCTCAGCCTTTGGGTTGCACTACTGCGACCCGAATAAAACAAATATATATACGTTCGTAGCCTTTTCGCCAAAATCTTAATATTTATCTGTTTTTCAGGCGGTAAGACATTGCTTTTTATATATATATGGTGACACTTCAATAAATTGAGAATGTGGCAATACAAGGGGGCATACAGTGACTGCATTGGCAGTCTGGAAAAAACCCGCACACGTACAGTGCACTTTGCCAGTGACTGGTGGTGCTGACGGGGGGGGGGGAGTACAGTCTTTTATATATGTGCACAAAGTGTTCTTGGTTACGTCCCGTGATGCTCTAAGACACGTTTAACACAACAGTCGCATGCACCGGCTTGTTTTGAGGACCTTTTGGCCCAATAACCCAATACGTTCAGCTTTTAAGCAGATAAGATATTGTATTTTTTAAAACAAATATGCCCATGATAATGTTTATTTTTTGACAAAGCGTCCCTTAACGACCGCGCCTTTCAGAGCAAAGCGATTTACATCAAATGTCAAACAATATGAGGGCAATTGAATATTTTTAGAATAGACGTGCACATATCCCTTAAGACACTCGGGAGCCCGTTGAGACAACAAATATCCTTTGCAAGAGAAACTTGGGTTAAGTGTGCAGTCTAGATAATAAAATATTTCGGACTTCAGAAAAACATATTCAGACACGTTGAAATATTTAAAATGCTCTAACACATTAAATTAAAAAAACTACAGCAACACATAAACTTTAAGTTGTTATTGGGTGTTGGCGTGTATATTCAGTGTACGGGTTTTCTTTTTTAAGTGACCTTGCCACAAAAACATGGATCTTTAAAAAATCGAAATGATAGTTTCACACTGGCACGTGTTGTAATTGCTAGTCCGTTGTCCATCGCCACACTGGGCAACAGCTTCGTTTACCTTACGGAGTATAAGGCTTTGCGGCCCCTGGCACTGCGGCACAGAGTCTGTCCTACAACGCGGTGGTTGCGTTCCTGATGACCACCGCGGCGTCACCGCCCGATCGTTCTGGTGCGTCCCCCAGTTGTACGCAACATCGCCAGCATCTCTGTGCGTTCGCAAACGTCGTTCTGCAACGTGTGCCCGCAGATTCCGTCTCGTCTGGATCATCTTCTTCATTATGGGCTTGGGCGCTCTGCTGCCGTGGAATTTTTTCATTACAGCCTCAGCGGTGAGGCCCCATCACTGGCACCACCCCCACCACACTCAGCTCAAGTGTACAGGGCGCTCGAGTATCCGCTCGAATGAATCAGAATCAACATATTTATTTGTACTGGAGGAATCCTATGAGCTATGAAGCTCTTTTTCACAGATGTCCAGTAGATGCGGGAAAGGACACTACAACAACAACAAACAGTACAAAAACACGATAGCAGTGCAAAGTACAAGAAAGGTGAACAAATCACAAATGACGGGGAGGACAGCCGCGGATAATAAAAAATTGCGGACAATGCAAAAACATCATTTTCCCCAGATCTCTAAGCAAAAAAACACTCGTACAGTATAGGTATAAATTGTGTTTAAGTCACACACTTTCGTAAATAAAAACTCACGAAATAAATGATCGGATAAATCACTCAAAATGAAGCACAACTGACGATTTGGATTGTTGCCGTTTCGATTACGAATGAATACGAACGACCGACCGATGCGCGTCCTCAGTGATTAAAACACTTTCCTGCTCCTGCGCAGAAGACTCGGCCCACGAAGTGGATCGCAGCAGAGCCACGCCAATCAACATCAATCAAACTCCGCCCATTGTTGTAAAGAAATGCAACTACTTTACTGCAGACCCGATCATGTGGATTTGGATTAACCGGAGAACATATTTGTTCGGTTTAAGCCCGTGACTTGTAACAAACATTTCCAAGAATAACAATGTATAACAATTTTTTTTATCATTAATTTAGGCTTAAGGGAAAATCCATGAGTTTATCATTTATGTCCATGGTTAATACGCAAATCGGATAAACCGCACGCGGATAATCGAGAGTCTACTTAATTTAGTTTAACCAGGTAAGAAACTCAGGAGACCAGGATCAAGTCGCACTTGCAAAAGTCTCCAAAGTTACAAAAAGCAAACTACTTATTTTTGGTCCTTTCGCTAAAGTCACGTAGATAGAAAACAAAAATCAAAAGCAAAAAACCCATAACTTTTCGATCGCAACACAAGCGTTGTTCACCTGAAGAAGGTAAAGTCACGTAGATAGGTAAAGAACGCTTGTGTTGTGATCGAAACTTCGTGGGTTTTTTGCTTTAAAAATTTCTACGCGCTTTTATTTAATTCACTCTGTCTGTTGTTGTTGTCGTATCCTCAAATCTTGTAACTCAATTTTAACCCACTTCCCAATGTGGTATCGGCTGCAAACTTCGTATACTTATGTCTTACTGATGACAATACTATATTCTATCATAAAATATATATATTTTTAAACAATCTTTTTACACGCTTTCTATTAACTCACTCTGTTGTTGTAGTATCCTCAAATCCTGTAACTCAATTTTAACCCACTTCCCAATTAGGTATCAACTGCAAACGTGGTATACTTATGTCATACTGATGACAATACTATATTCTATTATTAAAAATAAAAAAATGTTTAAACCATCTTTTTTATATGTTATGTTTCGCCTTGGGTCTAATTGTCCACGCTCAACTCACGTTGGCTGTAAATCACCATGGTCCCTTACGTTATGGCAAGCCTCTGGGCCACTTCCTGGAACCGTGCAGTTCTGCCATTACTCGTACGGTACATTTCATTAAAGCGTGTATAAAAAAAAGAATTTCTAAATATTACTTATTGTTTTCTATCTACGTGACTTTACCGAAAGAACCAAGAATATGAATTCCTGCAGTCATGAAAGTTTTAAGTCTAAAGCAAATGACTCTTAAATGTTAACGTGCGGCTTGCCCACAAAGGGTCTACCACAGTGCTTCTCAACCTCTTTCGTTCCACCGCACACTTCAGAGCTTGCTCTGTCTTTACACCACACCGAACCGACAATTCACCGTGGAGCCTGGATGGGCCCCCCAACTGCGCACGCCCGACCGAGGGAGTTCAGAGGGCCGGATGTGGTGGCTGACGGCTGTCTGCCACACTGCGCTGCGGCTAAAATGGAGAGTTCAGTTCATTTATTTGGTATAGCCCTGTGAGCCATTCGGCTCTTAAATCGGATGCAACCGCAACAAACTAAAATATGAACAAGAAAACATCTTAAAGTGACTACACGCAACAGAAAAATCCAGGAAAAAACAGCAAAATCTTCCAGAAAAAGCACCGTATATCAATGCTGTTTGCAAAAATCCCAGTGGGATGCAAGTCAAACAATAACACCCATAAGACAATTTATATTACAGTTATCGGTCTAACTCTGTGCTACAACAAACAAATATGGCTAAACCAGAACCTTTTCGAAATCACCAAAATAAAGCTATAAAAAAATGTAACAACAGTGATCATAGGAACTGTGATTCCAATTGAACAATAAACGATCTACATAACATGTACGACCAAACTTTGCAGCCATAACATCATGAGATGCGTATTACGACTAACGAAGGCGGCGTCTTTGCATAGATAAGCAGTACCTTGCACACCACTGGGTTGCAAAAACGTCGTTTTCCTCATTTTCCTCATTTTCCTGTAAAATGTCCACACCAATCTGAGGGGAGGTGGCAGGAGATGTCGGCTGTGATCGGCCACTGAACGGCATGGAGGGTGGGGGGTGGAGAGAGTTCGTCGGTTCTAGCTCGTGAACGGCGAGGTTCCCTTCCTTCCCTGTGAGTCTTAAAAAACCGCGGCACACCCTGGGACTTGAGTGGACCGTGGCTCACACTGGTTGTGGTGCGCCAGACCGAGCACCACGGTGCCGTACCAGCTCCTCCGGACGCCACGCCGCTCGTCAATGAATGCAATGACCGAAATTGGGATGCCTTCGCCCGATAGCGGATATTGACAAGGGGTTGTATATCAGTGTTATTCAGCCACCAAGGATAAATAAATTCAAATTTGAGCGCGAATTGATTCACTACGGTACGGTTCAGGTGTTCATTGCAATCCATTATTCCGTGCTCACCCTGCATATTCAATTGTCTATGGCCTAATCACCCAGAATATACCAAAAACTCGTCAGATGTCAGAATCTACGCAGGGGTTGAGGCCTGGAGAGTGAATGGATATGAGACCACCATGCATATAACAGGTGTTATAGGCTTAGGACAGGGGCCGTGGTGAATGGAACTGGGTGGTGTAGCAAAATGCACTGTTGTACCGTGCTTGTATGCTCCACACCTACAACAGCCCGCGTGAACCAGCGTGGTGAAGTATACTACAAGATGGGACCATTCTTGCCAGTATCAAAGTATAAGAATAGGCTTTACCCTTCCTGGCAATAAAACAGGCGTTAAGATGTTCAAACATATTAACGCCTGTAAGGAATCATGTCTTCATTAACCACACGAACTTGTGGTGAACGTGCAAACAAAAACATGCTCTGGTAATATATTTAGGCTGTCTCTGGTGTATGCCAATCAGTTTAAAAGACAATGCAAGTATGGTTACAAACACCTACAAACCCCTCATTCACCAGTGGTTTGTACATGTTCATGTGCACTCACTGGAATCACGATGACACGTAGGAGTAATAACGGAGCTTATTCAAATCTAAATGTTATAATCATCAGCCATGATAAATATACTGCTGTATGAAGACCTGAAGCCACCGCCATCTCTGCATTTCAAGCATTAATCTGCATGCTTTACATTTTTTGTAAAAAAACAACAACCGTGTTTCGTCATTAATAAACATCTTTCAGAGCCTTATTTCATAGCAGCAGGTAGCAGCTATTTTTTGTGACAGTTCAAGAAACACCGCTTAATGCCCTGGGCAAAATTTCGAGGAGATATTTTGTTTGTTTCGTGGTTTGCGTCTTGCTACAAGCACGGCCTGGAGTCTTGAGTGGATGTCAGGGGCATGATGAACGACACACGAACCAAGACATTTGTTCCTCCTCCTCTGCTCCCTCCCTCCCTTTCTGTCCCAGTACTTCAGGGATCGACTGAAAAGTGTGCAGAACGAGAGCAGCATCAACGGAAGCCTCGTCAACAACGGGAGCCTCGCCGCAAATGGCACCCAACAGGCGCAGGGGACGGACAGCGTCCTCGCGAAACACTACGACGGGGCCATGACGCTCGTGTCCACGGTGGCCATCCTCATCGCCTCTGTCCTCACCACCCTCGTGCAATCGACGTGAGCCGATTGGCACCGCGCAGACCCCACGCACGCCTGTGCCAGCCTGCGGCCACGTGCCCGCCCAGCCGTGGACACGGCCTTTTTATGTTTAAGTTTGTTATCCTTGCCCCACGCACAATCTTTGTCTCGGCCTCGCTGTGCGCTGCGTTGCACCGCTAGCTGAGTAGATAACCTCGCGTCCAATAAACCCTCAGAGCCAGGGTAAACATCCGACTCCAAACGTCATTTATTGATTTTAACGAGGTACAACTGGTAAGAAAACAGCACAGATACAGCATCTGTTAATACCCGGAAACACCAACACAATGAATTAACACCACAGCATCGTAACATTGTCTTAGATAACATGCTTCTAAACAATAGATCCTGGAGGGGGCAGGCACCTACATTACCACTGAATAGCTATACAAGAGCATAAGCTGCTGTGTTACATAAAGGCACATCGTGTATTCATCACAACAGTATTACACATAACAGTAAATTGTGGATGAGATATTTCGTCATCCTTGCTCTCATGATCGCAATATAGTTACTTGGGTACAAGTTTGACTCGACTTATTAAATTACAAGTAACAATCACAATAAGGAAAGTTGCAGGCTTCGTTGTTAACTAGGCCTCGTATTTATCATAACAATTTAACAGCATTATAAAGGCATTTACATCATTATAACGGTCATTATAACATTTTAACAGCATTTCCAATATTATAAGAACATAAACGAACTTACAGACAATGCTTCTTGAAGTCCCACAATGGACAATTGTGGCTGGCTTCACTGGGACGCGATGTGTGCCGCCATCTTGAATTATGTGTGTAATGGCCGATGCCCACGTGGTTGTGCAGGAATCTTAAATCGCAACTTCCTGGTCATGTGACCAAAATTAGCATCAAAAACAGGAAATTCTTGTGTACATACGCCCCCCCCCCCCCCATCTGCCGTGAGGCAAAACCCCTGCCGTGAGGCAGAACACTCCCCATCTGGTATCTAAGAGATGCCACCAATTATTTCCTATCTCATAAACAAATGTATAACAACTTCAACGGGTCAACTTATTTGTCCATATCTTTGCGAGAGAGAAGTAGTACTGTCTCGACTATGGGCCTGACGAAAGTTCTTGCGACACCTGCTTCGCAATCATAACCTCGACTTTTCGAACTTTTCCATTGGCACTTGGAATCAACTTGAGGATGCAGCACATTGGCCACTCATTCCGTTTGGCTTGGTTGTCCTTCAGTAGGACTAGGTCGCCTTCTTGGATGTCTGGTCTGTTAGACTGCTGCTTGTTGCGCACTTGGAGTGTCGCAAGGTACTCGTTTTTCCAGCGACGCCAGAACGTGTTCGCGAAGCTCTGCACTTGTCTCCATTGACGTCTGTAGAGGTCTGCAGTGCTGGCCTCCTCGGTAGGTGCTGTGAATACGTCTGTCTTCTGGGTAAGAAGTGTAGCAGGAGTCAAGATGAATGGTGACTCCGGGTCGGTTGAGACGGGGATCAGGGGTCTTGAATTAATTGTGGCTGAGACCTCGGTCATGAGAATGGTCAAGACCTCGTGAGAGAGCCGTGTGGACCCGACATCACATAGCATGGAATCGAGAATGCGTCGAGCAATCCCGATCATGCGTTCCCAGGCTCCACCCATATGCGAAGAGTGGGGAGGATTGAAGATCCATGTGCAGCCTTGGTCACAAAGGTATTTCCTGACAGAATCATCTTCGACATTCTCCGTATTGATCTTAAGCTCTTTACATGCTCCAGTGAAATTGGTTCCACAATCAGAACGGAGTTGCTTGGCTGGCCCTCTGATGGCGAAGAATCTCCGGAGTGCATTTATAAAGCTCAAAGAGTCCATGGACTCGATGACTTCGATGTGCACTGCTCGTGTACTCATACAGGTGAACAGCACTGCCCAACGTTTGCTGTTCGCGAGCCCTCCTCTGGTGCGACGGGAGATGACTGTCCATGGTCCGAACACGTCGATCCCTACAGAGGTGAAGGGAGGTTCCACACTTAGTCGATCGGCTGGGAGGTCTGCCATTTTCTGTTCTTCCTGTTTTCCACGTAGCTTGCGACACCTGATACACTTGTGGATTGTGCTGGCGATGCACCTCTTTGCTCCAACGATCCACAGCCCTGCAGATCGGATTGCTCGTTCTGTGAAGTGCCGACCTTGGTGCTTGACCTTCTCGTGGTAGTGGCGCACAAGTAAGATTGCGATGTAGCTCTGGCCTGGGATTATGAGGGGGTTTCGTTCATTCTCATCTAATTTTGCATTCCCTAGCCGACCACCGATCCTGAGCAAGTCGTCTTTGTCCATTCTGGGGTTTAGCTTCCTGAGGGTGCTGACCCTAGGAAGGTCTTCTCCCTTGTTGATGGCCTTGATCTCACTTGCATAAGCTGCCTGTTGCACACAGCAGACTATTGCTTTCTTTGCTCTGGAAAGCTCGTCTTCAGTGCGTGGCACTGTGCAGTGATGCCATACATTGCAGCTACCAGTGGTGCCTCTCATCGGGCGATGGAAGCAGTCTGCGATATGTGTTAAATGTGCTATCGCTCGCACGAGCGTCGTCCATTTCGAGAAATGTTCAAAATGGTGTGGATTCAGTGGACTGCTTGGTCGCATATTTGTTACGAAAGTTGTCACTAGAGGACGAATCTCCTTGTCGGACTCGGGCTCTAAGAGTCCAAAGGTCTCCTTGGTAGTACATGGGCCAACGTCACGTCGTAACAGGAACGCTGGACCCGTCAGCCAGATGGTTTGATTCAGCAGAGATGCAGGGACGGACCTAGTTGCGAGATCTGCTGGATTCTGGTCAGTTGGAACATAATTCCATTGCTCTGGCTGCGTCGATCTCCTGATGCGCTCCACCCGGTTGCTGATGTAGGTGTAGAACCTTCTGGTTTGGTTGTTTATGTAGCCTAGTACGACCTTACTGTCCGTGTAGAACTTGACCGCGTCCAGTTTGACGTCCAATTCGTCTAAGATCAGTTCTGCCACCTCTGTAGCAAGAAGGGCTCCACACAGCTCGAGCCTTGGGATGGTATGTTCCGGTTGTGCGGCCAGTTTGGCTTTGCCCAATATGAACCCAACATGCTGGATCCCTTCTGCGCTTGTGGTTTTTAGGTAAGCTACGGCTGTTACGGCCATCATAGAGGCATCTGCAAACACATGTAACTCCTTCCGTTGGGTTACGGAAAGGGATGTGGGCGTGTAGGAACGTGGAATCTGCAGCTGCTCAAGTGCCTGTAAGGAATTTCTCCAAGTTTCCCATTCTTGTCGCCGTTCCTCCGGCAACGGGCTATCCCAGTCTTGTGTATCAGCACAAAGGTCTCTGAGTATCCAACGGCCTTGAATGGTGACTGGCACTACAAATCTTAGTGGATCGTACAGGCTGTTTACCATCGACAAGATGCCACGTCGCGTGTAGGGTTTCTCTCCAATTGATACTCGGAAAGTGAACGTATCCGCTTTCAGGTCCCAACTCAGTCCAAGGGTGCGTTGGGTTGGTGGTGTGTCGACGTTAAGGTCCAAGTCTTTTAAGTCTTTTGAACGATCGTCGGAAGGAAACGCTTTTGTTACTTCTGCGCTGCTGGACGCTATCTTGTGAAGTCTCAGGTTAGCAGTTGCTAACATTCCTTGTGTCCTTTGGAGCAGATCGGTGGCTTCTGAGGCCGTGGGTATTGATTTAAGTGCATCGTCAACGTAGAAATCTCGCTCTACAAACCGCTTGGCGTCTTTCCTAAATTCCCCTTCTCCTGCCTGCGCGGTCCTCCTCAGTCCATATGTGGCTACCGCTGGGGATGGGCTGTTGCCGAAGACATGTACCTTCATTCTGTATTCAACAATTCAATCATCGACGTTGTTATTGCGGTACCACAGAAACCTGAGGTAATTTCTGTCGTCTTCTCGGACAATGAAACAATGGAACATTTGTTGAATGTCGGCTGTTATGGCGATTGACCCCTTTCTGAAACGGGTGAGTAACCCTAGGAGACTGTTGGTCAAGTCCGGTCCGATGAGCATTACGTTGTTCAAGGAAATGCCCTTAAATTGAGCACTGGAATCGAACACCACTCTGATCTGATCCGGCTTCTTTGGGTGATACACGCCAAAGATTGGTAAGTACCAGCATTCCTGTCCTTCTTCTAGAGGAGGGGCTGCTTCAGCGTGACCACTGTCAAATTTGTTTTTCATGAAGGACACAAAATTATTCTTTATCTCTGGTTTCTTGTCCAAGGTGTGGCGCAATGAGTTGAGCCGTGAGAAGGCTTGCTCTCTATTGTTGGGTAGCCGCGGCATCTGGGATTACGAAATGGCAGAGGGGCAACCCAACTGTTTGACTCATCTTGGAAGAACTCTCTGTCCATTATTTTCAAGAATTCTTTATCCTCTAGCGATGGAGCAGGTTTGTCGTCGTCCTTCGTTGTCATGAACACCGTATGTCCAACATCCTCTTTCAGCATAGAGGTTTCTTCGTCGGCCTGCATGGTACAGCCTTGACTTCTATCGTCGAATTTCTCTTTCAGCGTGAAGTGGTTGGGGCACGGTTTGAAGAGCGACGTGCGTCCATTCATGAGCACAACTTGTTCTGAATGTGCTAATGTGGTCTGGTTTGTGTGTTCCATCGAGACAAACATCACCTACGATGACCCATTCTAGGTCGAGTCTCTGGGCGTAGGAAGCGTCGTGAGGTCCGTTGTGTTGATCACGAACCTTGTGGACTCTCAGCATGTCCCTGCCAAGCAGAAGTAAAATCTGTGCCACGTGATCCAATGGCGGGATGAACTCTGCTATGGGTTTCAGGTGTGGGTGGTGACGTGCCACTTCGGGCGTGGGAATCTCACTCCTGTCGTCGGGTATCTCATTGCACTCTATCACCGTAGGAAGGGCTAGCTTCGTGGTGCTATCCATGTTTTCCACCATGAGGCCGCTCGCTTTTCTTCCCGCTGTCTCCCTCAGTCCTGAGCATGTTCTGAGCGTGTATGGAAAGGAATTCCCACCTACGCTTAGCTGATCAAAGAACTCTGACCTTGCCAAAGACTTGTTGCTCTGGTCATCCATTATGGCGTACATCCTTACTGCCCTTTCAGGACGTCCTTTGGGATACACTCGGACGAGGCATATCTTTGAGCAAGATCTTCCTTTGAAGCCTTTTCCACAGACTTCTGTGCATTTGGTTGTGATTTACGAAGTGAGTGCGGCGGTCGCGCATTGCTCCCCGCCGTGCTCTGCTTCGGGATCGGAAGCCTTAGTGCCACTGGGTTTGGAGTAAAATGTGTGCAGAGCAGTTGCGTGTTTGTCGCTGCCACATTCCTCGCACTTGATATCTGCCTTGCAATTCCTTGCAAGGTGGTTTGTAGAAGCACAGCATTTGAAGCACACTCCAAATTCTTTCAGCATGTTCTTCCGCTCTTCCAATGGCTTCCTCCTGAACTCACGGCATTTCTGGAGGGAGTGGGGCTTATCATGCAATAGGCATTGCTTCTCTGGATTCTCTATCTTTTTCTTTGTGGTGGTTGTCTGGACGGAGTTTGCGAATGTCGTAGGAGAGACCTCAGTCTTGTGTACGGAAAATGGCACTCTCGCTGTTCCTCGTTTCGCCATTGCCCTTTCCATTCTTGGGAGATCTGGACTGGAAATCCCCGTGGTGCCAAACATAAAACTCGGGTCATTTCTGGTCTTAGCCAGGTTGCGGATAAACTTTGAGAAAAAATAGAATGGGGGGAATGCAACCTGATGCTCTGACTTGTATCTTGAACCCGCTGTTCTCCATTTTTCCTGCACGTCAAATGGCAATTTCTCTACGATGGGGTTCACGCCATGGTAGGTATTCAAGAAAATGAGACCTGGCAAGTAGGGATCAGCCTGGGCTGATTCAAGCTCCATCAAAAGATCTCCAATCTCTCGTAACCTTTTATTGTCCCTACCAGAGATTTTTGGAAAGTTCTGCAACTTCTTGAAGAGAGCCTTTTCAATGGTTTCTGGGCTACCATAGCACTCCTCGAGCCTCTCCCACACCGCATGCAGGCTTGAGGCAGGGTCGTCTATGTTTGCTGACCGGATCCTCTTTGTGTACTCTGCAGATTCATTTCCTAACTATTTCACCAACAGGTCGAGTTCTTCACTTGCAGAGATATCTGCATTTCTGATTGCATTCCTTAAGGTAGATCTCCAGGCTCGATAGTTCTCAGAGTGGTCATCAAACTTACCGAGTCCTGTGTTGATTAGTTTGTGGTGCGCCAGGTACCTAGCAAAGTCCCCTAAGCCTGCTGATCCAGGGTGTGTCCATACTGGCGCTTGTGAGGTGCCATTATTTGCTGCATTGCCTTGCATGCCGTCATTCGCGATGGCATTGGATTGTGGGCCCAAAAGGTTTTGATTACGTTGGTTTGATCCCTTTATGTGGCTGTCTGGAATGTGGGTCTGACTTGATGCATCCACGTCTGACCCCTCGTGTGCGACGCTGAGTCGGCGACTAACTGCCAGGGCAGGATATGCATTTCCACCATTCCCATAGACAGCATAGCATTGATGCATTGTTCAGACCAATCCAAAATATTTTTTTCTGGTGAGTTGATCACGGTCCTTGACAGTTATCTGAATGCCAAACTCACTCCAATTCTCTTCCTTATCCAGGTTGGCTGCTGCTTCGAGCGCCTCGGCCTGGGCCCTTGCGGCAGCTGCTTCCTTTTTGAGTTGTAGGGTGCTTAACTTAGCATCCACCTCAATTTTCTTCCGTGTGGCAGTAGCCACTAATATACTCTCTTGCTCTTCAAGCTCTGCTTTTCTCCGTGCGGCAGTAGCCACTAATATACTCTCTTGCTCTTCAAGCTCTGCTTTTCTCCGTGCGGCAGTAGCCACTAATATACTCTCTTGCTCTTCAAGCTCTGCTTTTCTCCATGCGGCAGTAGCCACTAATATACTCTCTTGCTCTGCTTTTTCTTGTTTTGCTTTCTTCTGTGTGGCAGCAGTTGCTATGCTTGCTTCTTCTTGTATGCGGGCCTTTTCAATTAGCATGGCTTCCTCTTCAGCCATGTAGGCAATGCGGGCGTTTGCTGCTTCTGCTGCTGCACGTGCCTGAGCTGCTGCCATACTAGTGGTTGATGTCTTTGAGTGTGCTGAGCCTTTAGATCTTGTGGAGGACCTGGATGAAACAGAGTGCTGGGATCGTGTCTCTCTTAAGTCCTCCACACGGTCCATTGCATCTTGTATCACTGCCTGCACATTATCATGGAGCAGTTCGAGGAAGTGCTCTTGCGTGCGCACTCCCTCAATGCCCTCATCTGTTTTCACCTTCATCAGGAGGGAGATGTATTTATTTGCCAGGAGCTTATAGCTTGAGCTGCTCACCTTCACTCGCTGGATGGCCCGCTGAATTGAGGCCACTGTGTCTGAGGCGTTTGAAGCTTCAGATATATCTGCTTCAACCCGGTCCCATGCCCTTTGTATCCTGGCATCAAGGTCCTGCTTCTCAGCATCATAGCTTTCCAAGGCCTGTTGTGTCAACCTGACCTCTTTTTGGGGCCTTGAACTCCCTTGGTCCTCTTGAGACAGGATGGGAGGTCCTGGATTGTTTAAATCACTTTCATCAGCATCTCTCCCTGCTGAACTGTGGCTTTCCATGCTGCGATGCTTGCAACACAATTTTTAATGTAGACTTGTTGCAGAGCCGGTTGCCCGAGAGCTCCTTGCTTGCTGCAGGCTGACTGGGAGCTTCAAGAAGAGTGTCTTTTTACTGTCTCGGCCTCGCTGTGCGCTGCGTTGCACTGCTAGCTGAGTAGATAACCTCGCGTCCAATAAACCCTCAGAGCCAGGGTAAACATCCGACTCCAAACGTCATTTATTGATTTTAACGAGGTACAACTGGTAAGAAAACAGCACAGATACAGCATCTGTTAATACCCGGAAACACCAACACAATGAATGAACACCACAGCATCGTAACAATAGATCCTGGAGGGGGCAGGCACCTACATTACCACTGAATAGCTATACAAGAGCATAAGCTGCTGTGTTACATAAAGGCACATCGTGTATTCATCACACTGCACCCCAAATGTACAGTATTACACATAACAGTAAATTGTGGATGAGATATTTCGTCATCCTTGCTCTCAGGATCGCCATATAGTTACTTGGGTACAAGTTTAACTCGACTTATTAAATTACAAGTAACATTTACAATAAGGAAAGTTGCAGGCTTCGTTGTTAACTAGGCCTCATATCTATCGTAACAATTTAAAAGCATTATAAAGGCATTTACATCATTATAACGGTCATTTTAACATTATAACAGCATTTACAATATTATAAGAACATAAACGAACTTACAGACAATGCTTCTTAAAGTCCCACAATGGACAATTGCGGCTGGCTTCACTGGGACGCGATGTATGCCGCCATCTTGAATTATGTGTGTAATGGCCGACGCCCGCGTGGTTGAGCAGGAATCTTAAATCGCAACTTCCTGGTCACATGACCAAAATTAGCATCAAAAACAGGAAATTCCTGTGTACATACGCCCCCCCATCTGCCGTGAGGCAAAACCCCTGCCGTGAGGCAGAACAATCTTCGATTAGCATGGTTGGCTAGTTCAACATGCGTACACACTAGACTATACCCTACTATACACTATACTCTACAGTACACACACTACGCTATACACACTACACTACTAAACACTAGACCACAATACTAGCTTAAAAACGCATATCTTTAGATACTGCTTTTTGTGTTTAGTTTTCTGTCCTTCCCCTGCACCTCCGATTAGCGCGGTTGGCTAGGTAATGTGTGAAAGAAGTTCGACAAACATGCATATTTAAAGCTGCGACAGGCAACACTTACTAAAACTGTTTTTTTATTCATTTTACCAGGTAAGGCCCACTGAGCTAGTAGCTTTTTTTCAGAAGCGACCTGGCCACAAATTATAGCTCAACCAAGTGGCTTATCATGTGGACATTTAGAGCAGTCAAATATTCTAAACACGTTTCTAAATGTGGAGGGGAAAATTGAAGGACCCGGAGAAAATTGCAAGTGACCACGAGGAGAGAGACATGCGAACTTCAAATATATAGAAGGCGTTAGGGTCGGGATCGAACACACGACCTCCTGCATAACAGGCGAGGTAGTTAACATCTCGCCACTGTGGCGCCCCAACAAATGTTGTGAGGGCATTTTTAATCTCGCCGATTTCATGAATGATTTATCTTGTTATGGTATTATACTGAATGGCGTTTCCCACATGCACTCCTTCCTTCTGATGTTCCCCTTTGCAGAGTGTCTGCCAGGGTACGCATCTTGATTGGCCTGAACGGAAGCCTGGCCATGTTTGTGCTGACAGCGGTGCTGGTGTGGGTCAAGATGCTGTCCCCGCAAGATTTTTTCATCATCACCATAATAAGCGTGTTCATCATCAATAGTAGGTCCCATCGGGGAGCACACACCCACAGCTGCAATAGTCGTTGCTATTCGTTACTATTTTTTTTTGCAAAGCAATTTTTGTATTATTGTAGATTGCCCTCCAGACATATCCCAAGTTAATCAGCTCATGTTTATTGCTCGCTAAGTATCGCGGGATGGCAACATCCACAAGCGTTTTATGCCATTGCTACTTATACTGGAGCGAGTCGTGCCACAGAATCGCTTTTCATTGCATTCTTATAGTTTTACACGTGAACAATGGAACAGTATATTTAATTGCAGAGATCAGCGTAATGACAATGTTACACGTCTGGAACGCAGAATGGTCTACAAGCATAAACTCGGGAGATACATCAATCTAGTAGAGTGGGTTTCTGTGCACAGCTCATTTCTTAAATGTATCTGGGGTTTACCAGCGTGCACTTCTGCTTGGAGGCCAACGCTTTAATATTTTGTTTAGTCTCTTTTACATTTCTATTCATCGATCGGTCGCTGGCAGGTTGCTGAGGAAAGGGTCCTATCCAATCAGCAGTAATATAATTGGGCAGATGGTCTGCCACCCGTTCCTAGGCTACAGCAAAGCACTTTCATCTTAACCACGCCAATAATCCGGGAATCTCCCCAAAAGTCCAACTGACGATTCAAAACCAAAAGCCAGCATCTCCCGCGTGATGCTCAAAATATCTGCACGGTAAAAAAAAGAAGCAATCTCGAAATAGCTTTTTTTTCTCACAGAGAATTCGGTCGATAGGTGACGCTCTGGAAGGAATTTTTTTGCGGCCTGCGCGAGCCAAATTTTACAGCCTTCGAAATCGGCAAACAATACAAACAATACAACAACGTGACGTTCTCAAGACTCTAAAAGCTAAAAAGAGCGATTGGCTGAAGTGGAAACAACAATCGAGTCAGGTGCAATTCTATTTTGAGGAGCGGAACGGAAAACGGCAGGTGCGAGAAAAATGTTGCATTGACGTTTTCAAACTTTACGATTGGCAAACCTGTCACAGAGCTGCCGCAACAACGTATGTGTGTACGTATGTTGAACTTCTTCCGCACCGTACATAGCCAACCGTGCTAATCGGAGGTGCGGAGGAAGGAATCGGAGGTGCGTGAGAATTAATGGTTTCTATTTCATTAGCAAGTATATTCTCTGTAGGCAACAGCAGGAGAGAGGGAGATGTTTTTTTTTTAATTCCTATGTAGGACTCGTACAAGGGTTGTCTTTCTCTCTCTTTATTTTCCTCTTAGAGTCCACCTTCGCCGCGCCACCGCTCCGCGTCTCGGCGCGACCTCGCTCCGCTCCGCGTCGCTTTGCTGCGCCACCACTCCGCGTCTCTCCGTGCCCTCACTCAGCTCCGCGTCGCTCTGCGTCTCTCTACCTCACTATCGCTATGCTTGTCGTCTCTATGGTTTCTCCTACTCTGCATCCTTCCGATGCATGGCTACCCTGGTTGCTCACTGCGTTCTCGCTACCATTGTCTCTCCATGCTTCTCTCTACGCTTTACTCTACTCACACTGTCTCTCCACGCTTTACTCTACTATCCCTTGCTCTGTGACTCCCTGGGCACCGTTGCTGCGGCTCCATCCACGACGCCAACTCGTACAGGACTCCCTTCTCTCCGTTGCGCTCTGGCTTATATCCCCACACCAATTAATCTCCCTAATTATCTCTACCCCCGCTTATCGCTCGCCCCCTGGCCTCCCGGCCCCCCGTGTCACGTGGCCTTGTTTTCGCCGCCGGAGAGACGCCCGCTAATGCCCAATTACCTTTTCAGCCAATCACTGGCCTGTGTCCTCCCGGCTACCCTGACACCTGTTTCAACTCTTAACGACCTACTTCGCCTAAAGCCACAACAACAACCATTACCTCACATCACCCCACTGTACTGTGCTTGCTCGCATAGCAACAGAGGCGGGGGATGTGTGGCGCGCTATCTCAAGCCTTACACCTATAATGTATATGGGTTTCGCCTTGAGGCAAACCTAGGCCCGTCAATGATATTCTACCTTTTTCTTAAATCAAAATGGTACCCATGTGTATACGTAGCCAACCGTTCTCATCAGAGGTGCTAAAACAGAGGCGTGCAGCAAATAATTAAAGTATGTGCCTATGAAGTTTTTGATCCATATTAATCTACATTTGAGACATATCCCGCTGGTAAACTCCAAGATAAATGCACACGGTTTTGCCAGGGGATTTTGTGAAATAAGTTCAACGTACAGTACATGGCATACATTTGTGTGCAGCAATGATGCAGTGGTTTGTGCCATAGGCAACATTCGTGATAAATGGTCGCTGAGCTTGTCCTGGGTAGAGGCCGACCGAAATTCGGTTTCGGTTTTGGCCCCGAAAGTTGGCAAATGGCCACATTCGGCATACTTTCAGTTTGGGTCAAAAGTCAATTTTTAACTTCTGGTCTGGTTTCTGGTTTCGGCCTATCGGCCGGTCAGTCGGCGCTAAGCAATCCTATGCGATAGGCTGCAAAAACACACACACGTCAGCAGCAGCAGCAGCTTGAGAGCAAGGTTACAGCCGCAACCATGGTCTGCTAAGGGGCCATCCATAAATGACGTCACGCACCTGGGGGGGGGGGTCAGACATTTGTGACGATGTGTGCAAGGGGGGGGGCGGTTTGAGAAATGTGACGTCACATCAAAATGCGCAACTTTAAATAAATAAAGACAACACGTTCTACTTATTAAATACGCACTACAATGACAATAGTTTTTTTTGGGGGGGGGGGGGTCAGAGCTTTGTGACGTCATATTTGAGGGGGGGGTCTGACTTTTTGTGACGCGGTGTGACGAAGGGGGGGGGGGTAACAAATCGTCCAAAATCGCGTGACGTCATTTATGGACGGCCCCTAATGTTTATACGACCGGTCAACAGACGGCAGCCTCTCTGGCTGAATGCGGAAAAACTGTTGTTTCTTAACTACAACATTAATTTGTTTGGATATAATTACTAAGTAACACCTAATGATTTGATATTTAGCGACTCTTACTGCAGGCTCTGAATGAGTAGTTCTAGATTTATTTTTTTATTAAAGTAGCATTGCATCATGACATATTTCATAAATCTTGTGTTCGGTAACTTCGGTTATATACCTTTCTGTTTCGGTCACGGTCGAAAGTGAAGTTAAACTTACGGTTTCGGTTTCGGCCGAAACCAGAAATTCAGTTTCGGTCGGCCTCTAGTCCTGGGCCCTGTCTAGATGGACTCAGCCTTGATTGAATACCTGGTGGTGTGTGTCGTGTACCGACATTGACACTAGGAACACCTCGGCGTCCGTTTGGTGATGCTGCCTTTTCATGTGCCCCGCACCTCCGATTAGCACGGTTGGCTACGTACCGCGCAAAAAAAGTTCAACATACATTGTTTAGGTTGTTGTCCTTCCCCCGCACCTCCGATTAGCATGGTTGGCTACGTACGGTGCGAAAGAAGCTCAATGAACACAAATCATACACAGGCAACGACAGCTGCTCACACTGTCTCCAAATGTCTCCATAGATAACAGCGGACCCTATGTGTTTCGTGCGTGTACGTGTGCACAGTGTTTGGTACGGTGTTTGAGGCCAGCCTGTTCGGCCTGGCGGGTCAGTTCCCCACCAGCTACACGATGGCCCTGATGAGCGGCATGGGCATATCCGGAATGTTCACGGCCCTGGCCATGATCTTCACTCTCCTCGGTAACAAATATCGGACGCACGACATCACAGCGGCATTGGGAAGGGGTCCAAGCCAAAACTGGGACGCATTGGCCGGGGACGGTGGGTGGAGGGTGTGGGTGGACAATACAACGTCAACTGTGAAACCCGCTGCTTTCTCTCTATCCTGCAGGCAGCAGCGACAACAGCTCGGTGGCGTTCTGGTATTTCGTGACGGCCTGCGTCATAACCGTGATCACCATCTTGTGCTATTTGTCGCTCTCCCGCCTGGTGGGCCCCGCCGCAGCGCCGCACGTGGCACCGCCGCCATCGCCGCCACACGAGAAACACCGCACGCCCCATCGATCCTCCACGCAGCCGCGCAGATGACCGCTAGTCAGCAAGGACCCGTCACGGCTAGCGTGGCACATGGGAGGTGGAATATGAGGATCCGTGCCTCCTTTGTCTCCCGACCGGTGGTGGCAGTGGTGATGATGTCGATCATATTTTCGATTGGGATTATACGGCAGCAATAGTCGCTCCCTACTGGCAGATGAACGCCGCTCACAGTCCAGGTGCTGTCCGTTTGTGCCGGCACAGGGACAGCTGCCATCGGGGGTGCCCTTCGAATGGTTTGAGATGTCACGTGAAGCACTTTTGAGTTGCTAAGGCATTCTTAGAGCTGTGTAAATTAAAATAAGATGATTATCACATCGCCATCAATCATCAGCCTGTATTTTGACGTATTGATAGCACACCGGTGCAGCATAACACACCGGTCCTTATAAAACAGTAAAAAAATAATCTAAGTTTGAATCAGAAAATCTGTCGCCAAGTTTAATGCGATTCGAAGGTTTATTCAGTCTATTGAGACTTTCTCAAGAAGGTCAATATTGACCGTTGATTTGGGTCTGTTGAATCCAGGAACCGTCCGACCAGGTCTAGGGCACGAGGTGTCAAATCTTTCCTTTACGGAGCGAGCCAATCGTCATCAGGCTGGGTGGTGCTATATGGCAACAGACTGTGCAGCTTCGTGTTCAGCCGCTCATAACATTTGTCTTCCGACTGCTTCGACATCACGAGAACTGGTTTTGACCACACCACCCGCAAGATTTTCTGACCGAGTTTGCGGATCGCGGGAAATGAAATAATTATTGCAAAAAATAATATTTTTTTTATACCGCCACTTTCCTGTCATTGCCGCATCGATTCATGAACTCGAAGCTGCATCTAGTGTGAGCAGTCTGCCTCTGCTCCTGTGTTACATTTGTGGTATCAATTCAATTACCAATGGCCAATTACCAATGGCCATTATCTTAGACCGCCGTTCTTCTAGGTTCAATTAAATCAGTGCTACTTGTGGGAAGTAATAGGCGGTTGTTGCACAGAAACACTTGTCTCCTACCACTCAGGGCTATACCAAATGGAGATGCTTACCGACCAACAACTTTTGTGTACATGCACACCAATTACTACTGCCCTTGAAACGTTTGAACACACAATGACAGTTGTACTCTACACGCATACAGATGCGGCAGTGTTAAGAGAGGTGAATGGGGCTACCTTCTCTCTATGTTTCACCACTTGCGTTGATCGCCAAATGTCCCACTGCTCTTTTTCAGAGGTTCTCCATTTACTACTTGATGGAAGACACCAAAGTCCAAATCAAGGAAAACGTCAGTAGCACCGAAGGTAGTATGTCATTGGGCTGTTCTCTGTTTGAAGAACCTCTTTTTTTCTCTCAATCCGCTCAATATCTCTGGCGTGTAACATTTTCAAACTCAAACTTGATTTGATTTATTTTATACTTACGTGACTTTACCGAAAGAACCAAAGAGTATAATTTCAAACTCTCCCGTTCAAGCCACGATGTTACAAACAGACGCATTCTGTGCGTTCTTTTGACAGCAGGAAAGACGGATGATTAAGCTGCTGGAAGAATGCCCCTCGTAGAAGAGAGATTGCTGAAATGAGTACAACAAAGAAAGCGGAGCTACTTTGTACACATTCCATCAGCCGCAGGTTGCATGGGATGTGCTTGGTGCTATGTGCATGATAGGATGTGAATTTTGGGACGTGCATGATGTGATGTGAATGATGGGATGTGCATGATGGGATGTGAATGTTGAGATGTGAATGATTGGACGTGAATGATGGGACATGCATGATGGTATACGTATAATGGGATGTGAATAATGGGCTGTGTGATGCCTTAAAAGGAAAAATGCTTTGGGCAATGACCATTCTTCATTTCACATAAAATCACGAAATTATTTGTCTTATTTAGTACACAGAGAGACACATACGGGAACGAGGCATCATGTCCACTTATTCACCACCACGATGGTCAACAATTATTTTATGTTCTGCCCTACTTTGGACGAATCAAGAGGAGGGGCAGCGGTAACCTATACAATACAATTATATAAGAATAGTTGTAATGGAAAAACTAATTGGGGAAGGCCATGAACAAGGTAGGAAGCCAGCATAAGAGAGAAGATAGAAATAAATGCAGCAGCAGTAGGATTGGCACAAGGATTGGCACAATAGCAGAGGCAGTGGAGGTGCTCATTGTCGAAGCCACGAATCTCTATATGGCATCTGCTAAACCAGGGTTTGTCAAACTGCGTCTCAATATCTGCATGCGGCCCTTTAAACGCTGCATTGAGGCTCTTTAAATATTGAGGTTTTTTTCTACCGAATTCGTAAAAAATGGCCCTTGTTGTTATTTTGGTTGCCGATCCCTGACCATAGGAGTCCAGTTTACGATGGGAGTCCAGTTTACCTACAGGCTTGTTGGAAGCCAGGAGTGTGAATGAGAGCATACTAGGTCCTTAAGCCAAGATAAGACCTGGTACATGGAACGTCCGCACTATGTACGAGACATCAAAGACAGCCCAAGTCCTCTATGAAATGAAGAGATTACCAAGTGGCGCAAGACCGTCAAGGACGAGCTGGTAACAGTGATGGACGTCTCTTGGGGCAAGGCTCAACCTGTTGCCAAGGACAGGAAAAAGTGTAGGGAACTCTTTGTGGCCTTGTCCCATAGGGGATCAAGATGATTAACTAACCAACTAGTCGAGTTTACCATGGGAGTCCAGTCTACCATGGAAGTCCAGTTTACCATGGGAGTCCAGTTTACCATGGAAGTCTAGTTTACCATGGGAGTCCAGTCTACCATGGGAGTCCAGTTTACCATGGAAGTCCAGTTCACCGTGGAAGTCCAGTTTACCATGGAAGTCCAGTTCACCGTGGAAGTCCAGATAACCATGGAAGTCCAGTTCACTGTGGAAGTCCAGTTTACAATGGGCAGGAGTCAGCAACTTGCCGCTCCAGAGCCACATGCGGATCTTTAAGGACTGCTTCGTGACGTCTCGTTTTCACCACACAGTGCATTGTGGCTCTTGAAATGTAGATTTTTTTTACCGAAATCGAAAAAAAAGTCTCTTCTTGTTACTTTGGTTGCCGGCCTCTGTGCTAAACGAATGAACTAACTTCTGAAACCCTCATCCACATCTCTGTTGCATACTGGCTGGCCATTTGGTCCCACGCAGACCTTCCTGAATCCATGTTGAGCAACCCTTGTGGATGGGGGCGGTGTGTGTGTGTGGTTACTACAACAACAACAACACATAGCGAGTGAAAGGTGTGGCAGCAACGTTTCCGCTCCGTACCGCGGTGTGCGTGCTAACCGTAAACAAAAACACGCGGCCCGTCCGTTTCACAGTGGAAGTTAAATATCTCGTGACGTCATTCTCAAGATGAGGTGTCGTTGGTCCAAATTTGTCTGCATATATATATAAATAAGTAATATTTAAAAATACTTTTTTTTAAAACACGCCTTAATGAAATGTACCGTACTCGTAATGGCAGAACTCCACGACTCCTGGAAGTGGCCGCAAAGCTTGCCATAACGTAAGGGAACCGTGGTGATTTACAGCCAATGTCAGTTAAGCGTGGACAATTAGACCCAAGCTGAAACATAACATATAAAAATGAATGTTTAAAAATACTTTTTTTATATATAGAATATAATATTGTCATCAGTATGACATAAGTATACCAAGTTTGCAGTCGATACGACATTGGGAAGTGGGTTAAAATTGAGTTACAATATTTGAGGATACGACAACGACAACAACAGACAGAGTGAGTTAAATAAAAGCGTGTAATAATGAAAAAATATGCCCCCAAATTTACTCAGTTGGAACCTACGTATCAATCACCCCGTCCTACTGCAAATACTCAGCATGACCCCGGGATAATTCAAACAAGTATAATTCAGTATAACGGGTGCTTCACCAAACATCACTTGCCCCAACAGTATGTTAAGCCTTTTTGGTGGATCTTTGTCTTTGCAGGTGAGCGCAATGGATACTTTCAGGTTGGCACCATGTGCCCGGACAACAAACACATCTTAAACGTTCGCCAAAGCGTTATCAGAAAATGTGCCATCATGAAACAGGTCTGTTATACTCTGTGATTTAAACAAGGGTTCTAAGATATGCCGTCCCATGTCTACGTACATGCAATGCTATTTCAAGAAAAAAACCCCTGTGGGCTGGTAATTGCAAGACAGACATAATTATTTTTTTGGTGTACTGTTGCAGAAATTACGCACTTGACTGTCACGGTAGTGTGTGTTGACCATAAAATGCCACTTCTGTGGTCAAAAGGAGGGAGAGTATGAAATTGTATTGGGACCAATCATTGTACTCCTCGTGTAATACGATCTAAGCACTCTACGTACGTATGTTGAACTTCTTTCGCGCCGTACGTAGGCAACCGTGGCTAATCGGAGGTGCGGGGTAGGACAACAAACCAAACACGCAAAAAGTAGCTATCAAGAAATGAGTTTTCAAACTATATTTAAGGGCACATAGCTCCCAGTGGCTTCATAATATCGGAAGGAAGATCTATCCAGATGTCTGCAGAAGCGCACCTGAAAGCACGCGATTGGGTGACCGTTTTTGTTCGATGGCCAGCCAGAAGCTGCTGAGAGGATGACCGAAGCTCTATACATATGCACGTACTTCGCCTCAACGAGTACCTCGTGTGATGTGTAAACATCGCCACTGGGGAGACAAAGGTGGCAGTGAATGGTGTTGGCCACCCACCTCGTCATGTAGCATGCTGGCCTTCATAGGTGATCGCTAACAGCACTTGCCCCAACATTCTGTTAAAAGGCTATACGGTCAACAATTGAGTACCACTTGCCTTGCGTAGGAATGTGGAATTTCCATTTCTGGCCCAGGTCCAAGGATGAGCACTGCTCCGTTGCTAAAGAGAAGGTGAAACCGTGATCGTGTTTGACTCCCTTTCCATGAGAGAGCTTTCCTCATGTGGCCTTGATTGTCAATGCGGTCTGTTCTTCTATCACGCCGCATGCCATTTTCATAACGCGAATTGGATATAACGTGATGGATGTTTTCGGGAACACATTTTCTTTTTTATAACGCAATGCGAATTGGATAGAACGCGATCACGCGGGTAGGAATAAGCGGTCGTACGGCTGCCTCGGCGTAACATCATCACACAAGGCGGGATGCTGCTGGATGCTCTAGATGCTACCCATTCGCATCAGTCTTTGTTCGGCCTGTGTACGCATCTCACGTGTTATCGCGGACTGGGCCTTACCCCTATATTATGATTTAATAGAATGCAATTTGTTCCATAACGTGGTGTTCTTCAGGAATGCAACTACCGCGTTACAGGAGAACACGACTGTTCATGTTAAATGCATGT
Organism: Lampetra fluviatilis; assembly: GCF_964198595.1. Taxonomy (NCBI): domain Eukaryota; kingdom Metazoa; phylum Chordata; class Hyperoartia; order Petromyzontiformes; family Petromyzontidae; genus Lampetra; species Lampetra fluviatilis. The sequence goes on from NC_136299.1 coordinate 1,337,528, forward strand.
CCCTCTGTGTGTCCCTGCGTGTCTGCAGATCTGGATGCCGGCCTTCTCGGTGTGCTGCGTGTTCTGGATCACCTTCACCCTCTTCCCAGCCATCACCGTTCGAGTCGACACCATCACTGACGATAGCAAATGGAGTCAGTTGATCACTCGCAGATTTTTATCCTCAATCCAAAATAAAATCCCAAACAAATATTGCCAAATAACTCGGTATGTTTGCGTGTATGTTGAACTTCTCTCGCACTGTACGAAGCCAACCATGCTTATCGGAGGTGCGATGTCTGGTTTCCCTAGGCAAGGCCAAGATGACACGCGCACACCACGTTTCATTCATCCGCTTCCCTTAACTGTGCAATGTCCTACTATCTCTCATAAACGCTTCTCGACCCTTACGATGTTGTTTGTCTACCTAACTGAACACACGCACGCACACCCGTGACACCACACCTGAACACTGCATCAGTGCTACAGAGCTTTATATTAATTCCGCCATCAACAATGTTGTTGCGTCATTTAGTCGCAGAAGCATCTGAGCATGTGTTAATAACAGAACTGTAATTCTATAAGCCTGAGCCCTTTCCCTGTCCTTGTTTAAAGTGACATCTTCGCGTGGCTCTCAGAGCCTTTAATTTTTTGTTGTTGCCAGGTAACGCCCACTGAGCTATATAGTTATTTTTCAGAAGCGACCTGGCCACAAATGACAGCTCAGTGAAATGGCTTATCACAGGGAAATTTATCGGAGCCAAATACTCTAAACGCGTGATGTTGATTCTAAATGTGGAAGGAAAACCCAGAGGACCCGGAGAAAACCCAAAGCGACCACAGGAACAGAGAGAGAATGTGCAAACTCCAAATTAATTTTCATGAATTTACCCGAGCACAGACAAACTTGCTAATATGGGGATTGTCAAATCCTGGTCCACGATCCAAGACAAAACTAAGTTCAGCATCAGAGCGACGCTCAATAGAGATGCCGTGCATTGGATTCTCATGCTCACGATTGCCCTCCCTTCCCCCCGCCCCATCACGCACACAGAGACATTCTTCCAGCCAGTGTGCGGCTTCCTCGCATTTGGCTTCAGTGACTTCGTGGGGCGCAGCCTCACGGCCCTCTACATGTGGGTGAGTGTCAGCCCCTTTACACCGTGCCACTCTTGCACCTCTTTAACCTCGCTGTTGTTTTGTGAAAGGAAAAAATGCCTCCTTCACATCTCTCTTTCTCCGCTTAAAAAATATATTTTTTAGACACATACCATCGGCCACACAGCATTCTGGGAGTGCATTATTTCAGCAGCATTCGGTTCAACAAAAGTCAGGTCAATTTTATTATTGGTTCGACATGTAGCGCCTTTTTGGCCCAAATCTGGCAACCCCAAAGCGCCATCACCACATTAATGCTCAAACATCAAAATAGACAAGGAAACTTTGGACATGTGGTGTCTCTCCAAGCAGAGTCACGCTAGCTTGAACCAATCCTGTTGAGCTGCCAGATGTTTTACGGTCAAGGGCGCCCCTCTCTGTTAGATACGGGTCCATGTCCAATGGGAAACTCTAACGCTTTTAAATCTTGACTTAAAGCTTTCGTAACTGCAGGAATTCATATTCTTTGGGTCTTTCGGTAAAGTCACGTAGATAGAGTCACGTACGTAAAAAATTAAAATTAATAAAATAAAAAAATTAATAAAATCACGACGTTTCGGAGGCAACACAAGCTTCCGTCTTCAGGTGGAACCGTCACAGCACGATTGCTGTATCAAGTAAGAAAAATTCCAAGAAAACCGTCCTTGTATATGTAGTAACGCTTACGACTCGTTGACACCGGAGTTGGAGGCACACTTGTTTATTTGAATACCAACTTTGTGACATACACAATTGAGGGGGTATCGGCCCCCTCACCCGTCTATCTGAGGACACACCTCTAGGCTAACCTTAGCCTGCCTCTGAGTCCTCCACTAATGGGCTAGGGGAGGCTATCTTGGCCCGACACTGGTCAGTCGGGCCCGGTACCCAGAGTCCAGACCAGCACTGGCTCTGGCTCTGGTACCACGCCACTGGCTCGAGCCTGCGCGGTCCTGATAAGGACGGCGTACCAGGGGGAGTCCAGGGCTCTATCTCAGACGTCTTCCGCCTCCTCTTCTTTAGCTAAACATCACTCCCGAGCCCCCCGATACATTCCCCTTTTATACACCCCCCTCCCTGAGGGGTGGGGCCCCGGGGGATCGTAACGTCCGAAGCGCGGACGTCGTAGAGGGCACCTGCCCGTGCACTGACGTAGCCCCGCCCAGTGTGCTTGTTTACCATAGGCTGCCATGCATAACGGGCTCTCTGTAACAGCCCTACATCACTCCCCCCCACATAGCATGCAGCCGTCCCGGCTGCCAACATACAAAAATTTGACAATAAAGGTGCCTTCACCCCCTGACGTGTGCCTCACTATTTTTTAACCATAACAGGAACCAGAACAAGACACAACAACAAGATGAGAAACAACCCGTCGCACCCCCCCGAATAAATACGAATTCCGTAAAAAAAACAGCTTATATACAACCAGCAGGGAACCCACCCCGCACACACAACAAACGGTGAACCCAACATATGTACATCCGAGGAGCGGGAGACACACCATCCACACAACACCCAATAACACAACAGCTATGTACACATTTTCCGGCCTCACAACAGTTTGCGCATTTTAGCGCGCGTCCTTGCAGCGGGCCCCTCACACGGGGTAACCCCGCATGGCGGACCATCAGGTGGCGACTGCCCGTCTTGAGGTGAGCATTCCTCTGACTCCGCGTGACCCTCGGCATCCGCAGGAGGGGTGATCGGGCGTGAGCCCGTCACTCCTGATGCTCCTGAAGGTGGCACAGCCGGCAAGGCATTAGGTGAGAGCGACGGAGACGGACCCAGCAAGTCGGCCGACCCCCCACATGTTTGGCCACGCGCGTGTGAAGTGGGGTTGTGTACCGCAGCGAAGGGTTTTAATCTGGAGGGGTGCACGAACCATCGCCGCTTCCCCCACTTGATGCGCACGCACTGCGGACGTAACACCTCCACCACTTCCACAGGGCCCCGCCACGGCCGCACCAGTTTAGAGGAGGTTGCCAGTGGCACCTGGGGGCAGTGCAACCATGCCTTGTCCCTCGGCTTCCACTGCAGCATGTGCGCTCGACTCAATCTGAGGCGCTCATTTGCCTTCTGACGGAGGTCAGAGTTTTGCATTGCAGCATCCCGTGCCTCGGTCAATTTGTCCAGATTAAATTTAACGTGGTCAGCCAGATTAGTTTTTCCCTGCGGCACAGGGATCCGCAACTGGGCACGAACAGGCGGGTCTGGTTCTCGGCCGTACATGAGGTAAAAGGGAGAAAACCCCGTAGCCGCATGGGGTGCCATCCGGTACGCCGCCAAGACCCCCTGAATTTGTAGGTCCCAATCCGTTTGCGAGTCCGAAACTTGTTGTGATAACATGGACGAGATGGTGCGATGCAAACGTTCGACCATCCCGTCAGTTTGTGGGTGATATGGGGAGGTCCGAATTTTCTTTGTGCCCAGGAGATCGCAGACTTGTCTGAGTAGTTTACCGGAAAAATTTCTGCCCTGGTCGGTCAGCAGCCTCTCCGGAGCACCTTTGTCCAGGACATAACCCTGAACAAAGGCCTCCACGATGGCTGCTGCCGACTGGTTGGCCAGAGGCCAGGCCATAGGCCAGCGTGTAAAATACTCGACACCCGTCAACAAATATCTATTCCCTCTGGGGGTGGCGGGGAATGGTCCCAAAATGTCCAGAGCGACCAGCTCGTTTATCCTGGACACTTTGATCGATTGCAAGGGCGGGTTAGACTCCCGTGCCGGCGGTTTGCGTTGTGCACATTGAGGGCACGATCCCAACAAATCCCCAACATCCCTCGTCATGCCAGGCCAGTAAAAATCAAGTTGCAGCAAGGCGAGAGTCTTTTGGGTCCCCAGGTGTAGGAGGCGCTCATGAGCGGCCCATACCACCCTACCCCGCAACCCAGTAGGGACAACCAGCCGATGTCGACGTGACTTCCCGTCCCAATGCATTAGCAGACCTTGGCACATTTCCCATGCGTCGGAAGCACCTCTTTTTCCCCCCGCCGCACCGCCAACGCGACGTCGCCACCCGAGGAGGGAGACATCCTCCATCTGGAGGCGCCCCCATTCAATGACGGGCAACCCCAACAGGGAATCTTTGCCCTGTTGTTCGATCGAATTAGGAACCATTGCATCGTCGTCGTTGGCGGCCGCCAAGACAGGTACCGATGTGTCCCCTGGAGGCCTGCAACGTCCAGACCCCAGGAGGCATGCACACTCGGAGGTGGTTGGCAAGCGTGACAGAGCGTCCGCGTTGGTGTGGCGAACGCCCTTACGGTATGTGGTTTGGAAATCGTAATCCTGGAGGACCTCCAACCATCGGGACAATTGTCCCGATGGCTGTTGAACCCTCAGGGCGTACTGCAGTGCCGCATGATCTGTGCGGACGGTGAAATGCCGACCGTACAGATATGGGCGATACTGTTGGACGAAATGGACAATTGCCAACAGTTCTCTACGGGTGACACAATACCGTTGCTCCGCTGGAGACAACACCCGACTGCCGTACGCAACCACACGTTCCACGCCGTCAACCACCTGGGAGAGCACGCCCCCAATACCCGTGTTGCTCGCATCGGTGTCGAGCAAGAACGGTTTTGAAAAATCAGGGTAAATCAGGGGAGGAGCGTTTACCAAAGCGTCCCGAAGGGAGCAAAAAGCAGCTTCCTCCTCCTGACCCCAGCAGAACCGAACCCCTTTAGATGTCAAAGCATGTAGGGGTTTGGCGATAGTCGCAAAATTAGCGACGAAGCGTCTATAATACGACGCAAACCCAATAAAACTCCTAACCTCTCCCACTGATGTGGGAGTCGGCCAGGAGCTTACACACTGCGTTTTGGCGGGATCGGTAGAAATACCTGAGCGCCCCACGATGTGCCCCAAATAACGCACCGACTCGCGTAACAAATGGCATTTTTGGGGCTTAAATTTCAAATTAGCAGCCCGCATCTTTAGGAAAACCGCCCGCAACCTCTGGAGATGTTCATCAAAAGTTTTGCCAAAGACAATGACGTCATCCAAATAAATCAGGCACGACTCCCATTGCAAACCAGCCAAAACCAATTCCATCAACCGCTGGAAAGTTGCCGGCGCTGAGTGTAAGCCCATCGGCAACCGGTTGAATTGAAACAGGCCGTGCGGAGTACGGAAAGCAGTTTTAGGCTTTGAATCATCGTCCAGAGGAAGCTGCCAGAATCCCGAAAGTAAGTCCAATGTGGAGAAGAATCGCGCTCCCGCCAAGGCGTCAAGCGATTCGTCCATCCGTGGGAGCGGGTATGCGTCGGCAACCGTAATTTTATTAAGGCGCCGAAAGTCAACGCAAAACCGCAACGAACCGTCCTGCTTCTTAACCAGGACGATCGGCGCTCCCCAAGGGCTGTTGGAGGGAGAAATGATGTCGGCGGCTAGCATGTCATCAACAGCCGATTTGACATGGTCCTTTTCGGCGGGACTCAACCGAAAAGGATTCTGGCGTATTGGCGTGCTGTCACCCGTATCAATGTGGTGACGCAGCAGATGAGTGCAGCCCAAATCGTATTTATCCCGACTGAAAACGTCGGAAAATTCCCGCAGTAGTGTCTTAAGACGTTGGCGCTCTAAATTTGAGAGGTCCGTCGATCCCGCGCAAAGCGCCTCGAGCCACCCTTCATCGCTGTCCGAATGTGGCCGCGGTGCAGGGACAGCGCCGACATGACTCGCGACGGGTTCCTCACAGGGCACCGGCGTTGCGTGAGCAAGCACGGTCCCCTGTGGGACCACCACCGTCTGCGAGCCCACATTGAGGACCGCGATGAAGGGTTCTCCTTCCCCTCTCACTATGGTCTGGGCCGGGAGTAAATTAGGTCCACTGACCCCGGCCCTAGACGGTCCCAACAGAACCCCTTGAGCCCCAATGCCCTTAGCGAAGGGCCGCCGAAGTTTCAAGGGGATCAACATTTGCGCCCCCGGAGGAACGCGCACCGTTCTATCTACGAACGCCGGCACCGTCGCGCACGCCGTCCGGCTCGTAGCGGGGGATGGCAGAAACGCCATGCGTCGGCCCGATGGGAGCTCAATGCATCCCTGGTCGATTAATATCCTAATCGGCATTTTGGCCAGGAAGTCCGTCCCCAGCAGGCACGGAACCGCCAGCGAGGAGGAAACAAAAATCGGCCCAGATAATTTAATATCCCCGACACAAATCTGGGCTCGAATTTGTCCGATGATGCCAAGTGAACCCCCGTTAGCAGCAAAGAATGGTACATTAACAGGCATCAAAGGACGGCTCTGGGCAGGGAGAATGTTATAAATCAACTCCGAAATAATGGTCGCCGATGCCCCTGTATCGACCAGGATGCGCACCTCGACCCCATCGATGTGACCCACAACGGCCGACGACCCCGACGACGCGGCTACAACCCGATGGGCCAACACGGACCACTGGCTGGGTTCAATGTGAGTACCCAGAGCGGTGCGTGTTGGTGCCATGGTACGCGATATTGGCCCCCCCTTCGCTGCGGTGTTCGAGTGTGTGACGGGCGTGTGCGTGGGCCAAACATGAGGGGTGCCGCGACTCGCCGGATTATGATGGTGGAGCTTGTGACGAGGGCCGGCGTCCCGTTGAGGTGTCGTCCCGCGCTGCCGAGGAGAGCGGCACCCCGAGGCGACGTGGCCCCGGATGCCGCAGTTATAACAGCGTGGAAGCGCTGGTGGCGACGATGGATGTTGTAGACGGCTTGAACCGGCCCGGTCCTCCCGCGCTCCCGCTCCGTGCTGCCGTCGATGGTTGATGGCGCAAACCTCTTCCGCCGGGAGGGTGGCCGCAGCGACGGCGCGCCCGCTCGCCGCCTTGCTGGCCTTCCGTCGTTGAGAGGACAGGTTTGCGTGGAGGAGACGGGCCGCTTGGAGGGAGCACATTTCTGCATCGTCCTGTGCGACAATGACGATGTCTAAGTCGTCCGCCAGCAAAAGTATCTTTTCTGTCACCATGGCGTCGATCCCCTCGTCGTCCATTCGTGGAAAGGCTTCCTTTGCCAGCGCCAGGAGGCTTGTACGGTACGCCAGGGGCGACTCCTTCGTCCCCCGATGGCGATCGTAAAAGAGTTGACGACAGTCCGATGGTGGCCCATACACAGCGGACAGCACTTGCATCGCCTTCCGCAGCGTGGAACGCCTCTCCTTCGTTGCCGATGTTAGTGTGGCGAGGGCGTCGCTGTCGAGGAGTGCTGGCAGTGCTCGGAGAGCCTCGGCGTCTGTCCACTGTGCCATCTCCTGGTGAGCGAGGAAGCGCCGCTGGAAGCCGCCCCAGTCGCCCTCCTCGCCCACAAATTCTTTGAGCGGCGGCAGTCGCTGATGTAAGGCAGCGGCTGCAGAGGACGATCGCGCTCCCTCGTCTCCCTCACTCGACTCAGCGTCGGCCCGAAGCAGCGATGGCATCGCCGGTCGCACCCGTGGTGACGCGGCAGGTACTGTACTCCCGCCGTTGGACGCGATGCTTAGAGCGGCCACGCCCTCAACAGCAGCTGCGGCGATGGCGGGAGTTTCAAAATGTTGCTCCGTTGAAATGGCGGGAAGGCGCTGTGGTCGTTGGCTGCTGTCGCCTCGTGGCGGTCCCGCAGCCCCCAGCCGTGTGATGTTATCGAGCATGGCGGCTGCGGCGTACAGCAGCTCGGCCAGCTTCGCGTGCACCTGCCTCAGCCCCTCCGTCGACGGCTCCCCTTCCTCCAGCTGCTGTGGCGTGGATGCACCCAGCCCCGGCTGCTCGATGGCATCTTCAGCCGTCTCGGGCTCTCCAACTGCAGCGGTGTCCTCCGCCCCTGGTACTCCGACTCGAGTCGTCCGGCGTGTATCCATGTTCGTACTTTGTTTCACTTCTGACGCCAGATGTAGTAACGCTTACGACTCGTTGACACCGGAGTTGGAGGCACACTTGTTTATTTGAATACCAACTTTGTGACATACACAATTGAGGGGGTATCGGCCCCCTCACCCGTCTATCTGAGGACACACCTCTAGGCTAACCTTAGCCTGCCTCTGAGTCCTCCACTAATGGGCTAGGGGAGGCTATCTTGGCCCGACACTGGTCAGTCGGGCCCGGTACCCAGAGTCCAGACCAGCACTGGCTCTGGCTCTGGTACCACGCCACTGGCTCGAGCCTGCGCGGTCCTGATAAGGACGGCGTACCAGGGGGAGTCCAGGGCTCTATCTCAGACGTCTTCCGCCTCCTCTTCTTTAGCTAAACATCACTCCCGAGCCCCCCGATACATTCCCCTTTTATACACCCCCCTCCCTGAGGGGTGGGGCCCCGGGGGATCGTAACGTCCGAAGCGCGGACGTCGTAGAGGGCACCTGCCCGTGCACTGACGTAGCCCCGCCCACTGTGCTTGTTTACCATAGGCTGCCATGCATAACGGGCTCTCTGTAACAGCCCTACATATATATACTGGTTGAGGGTGGGAGGAGCCAAGGCAGGCCCCTGGATCAGAGTTTTGTATTATTATTATTGTGAGGTTGGTGCGGCTGAAGCCGCTGCTAGGAATGAGCCTTTGCTGTGTAGACTGGTTGAACTGGGAGGTTCCAAGAGTTGTTAAGGTGCGGCTGCTGTAAAGGTGCGGCTGCTGTAAATGGGACTGAGCCTTTGTTATGTAGATGAAACAGCCCTTTGCTACGTTGCTGGGATTAATTCTTGATTTGCCAAATATGTGTGGTAAAACTTAAAGCAGGAAACCAGTGTATGAAAAAAGAAACTCTACGGTAACTGAAGGATAGTGCCTGTCAAATAAGATTTTACTTTTATTCATTTAAATTTAAATTTTTTACCTACGTGACTTTACCGAAAAAACCTAATGATATGAATCCTTGCAGTCACGAAAGCTTCAAATCTAGAATCACGTAGATAGGTTAAAATAAAATGATAAATAACAATAAACTACGACGTTTCGATCACAACACAAGTGATCGTCATCAGGAGGAAAAAAGATGGGGAAAACTGCTGAGGCAGGCTGTTTTAAAGGTGTAAAATGGGTGTAGCCCAAGGGTCATAAACGAAGTGGGCGGGGCTAGTGATGTTAATGTGATAAATTAGCATGTTAATCGAAGGTCGCAGAGCAGCAACGTCGAGCTCGGCGAGCGAGGTGGCTGTGTTAGTGTAGGAAATTTTACCTGTTAATTTAAAATCAGAGCCGAAAATAACAACTAACATCGGAAGGTGGTAGGATGGAAACATCACAGCCAGTTATGACTTAAACTGGTTGATAACGTCCTTTCAGTGATTGCTCAGTTTATACCCATCTTCTAGATTTAAGTTGTGTCTGTGTCTGTATATGTGGATGGCTTCATGAACGAATCTTTGCTGATAGCAAGTGTGAGCCCACCGCATTAAAACAATGATCAGCCATGGCCGAGGTATTGGTCCTACCATGTTTCAGATCTGCCTTATGTTCACGAACACGGTCCGAGACATGTTGCTTGGTTTCCCCAATGTAACTACTGCTGCAGACACAGCTTAGTTTTTAGACGCTGGGGTATTGCATGTCAGGGATCACATCCTTCACAGATGGGATCAGATCACGAATTTTATATACTGTGTTAAATCGATTTTGGAGATCTTTTTGGTGACCCCTGCTATGTATGGCAAGGTGATGGTTTTGATTGGTTCTTTCCCAACGTTTGGGGTAATAGCTTTACGGATTGTGTAGTCTGAATATCCATTCATCTTGAGAGCTTGGTGTACGTGTTTCAGTTCACTGGCTAGGTGATGATGGTAGGAAATACATCAAGCTCTATGGTGGAGAGTTTTGATGGGATAATTCTTCTGGGAAGGATGGTGGTGGAAGTCAGGTTTTAGATATGTGTAGTGAGTCCAACTGAGTCGCAGACGTTGTCTTGGGAGCAACACTATTTATTACATCAACTCAACACAACGTAACGTAACCTACACTCGGGTGTTGAATGCCCATCTAACCACGCTACGGAAGAACTAGACATGGTCTCGCTATCCCAGTCTGGACCATGAGCTGGGTCCCGGACTGCGTGGCTACAGGCTTCTTCAACCCGACGTGAATCTTCATTCACCAACAGTCAAGAACCCCGAGCCTCGGGCTGGGGCTGGCTCTGCCTCTCACCCCGCCCACCTTTTCGATCTCTCTGGCCATTTCCCGAAGGCTTCCGAGAGCTCTTCTATACCACATGACCACCCAGCGGCCCCCGTCCACCGGTGGCCCCCCTCCAATATCATCCGGTCACGTGTCGGCAGGTCAACCAGCGTATCATGTCCCAAGATAACCCTGGCTGGCTGACGCTCTCTCTCGCTCCCTCACTGGGAGCCCGCACCACACACTGTACGTGGTGCCTCTGCGCTAATCAGTGCTCACCCAAGCCCCGCTAGGGCTGGTACTACGCCCAGTAAGCGGGCTGCACATAATGACAACATATTATCTGCCGTGGCCTCGCAAGCCCGGCACCACACAGTGATATTCACAGTCACTATATATGCATCTGTATGGGTGGCTTTCCTGTAGACAGAGTGTCCCATTGAGCCACCTGGTCTCCTTTCGATTAAAACACCCAAGAATGGTAGCTTGCTATCCTTTTACACCTCCATGGTGAATTTGATGGCTGGGTGTATGGAATTGATGTGGTTGAGGAATTGATTGAGCTGGTCGGCCATGTGGCTGGATGACGAACGTGTCATCTACGTGCCTCTTCCACAAGGACGGGCGTAAAGTGGATGCCTGGATGGCGTCTGTCTCAAATTTTTACGTTAAAACATTGGCTACAACTGGAGATAAGGGAGAACCCATTGGGGTACCTTCAACTTGTTTGTAGAAAGTTCCATTCCTGGTGAAGTAAGTGTTGGTGAGGCAGTGTCTCACCAGGGCCGGTACATCAGCATTCAGTCCTTGTTGGACCAAATGTTCAATGATTGCAATGGTGTCAGGCACAGGAACGTTGGTAAACAAAGAGACTACATCGAAACTAACGAGCAAATCACCTGGAGATAGTGAGATGTCCTTAATTAACGATACCAAGTGAGCTGAGTTAAGTACAGTTGAGGTGGTCTTATCAGTGAATGGTTATAAGGTATCAGACAGAAATCGGGCCAGTTTGTAGGTGGGTGAGTCAATGGTGGAGACGATAGGACAAAGGGGTGTACCTTCTTTATGGATTTTTGGTAAGCGAAACAATATTTGTGGTCTAGCAGCAGAGGGTTTTAAAGAAAACCGCTTGGTTGGTACAATTATGGTAACTAAAAGTGATATGGTGAATAGGGTTGGGGTAAAGAGAGGGCGGTTAGTGGGAACCGAAATTCCGGGGGTGCCTAGGGATGGAGGGAAGAATGGGCCAGGGAGAAGAGGTGGGGGTCTTGAGGGAGGAGCGGAAACTACACAGGGATGGTGCTTCTCACTTAATGTGGAGGGGAAGTTTGTTCCAGTGCAAGGGGGGTGAGTAGGGAAAAGGAGCAGACACGGGATTGTGCACAAAGAGAGGGGGGAACGGTGAGAAGTCGGAGGGATTGAGAGTGGAGCGGGCGGGAGGCGAGATAAAACGAGACGAGGGAAGCAAAGTAAGCTGGGGCAAGGCCATGAAGAGATTTAAATACCAGCATAAGAAGTTTGAATAGACACCTGTAGTAGATGAGGAGCCAGTGCATTTCTATAAGAAGGTGCGGGAGCAGTGTGGTAGGTTGTAAATGAAACGTGCAGATGCATTTTGGATCTGTTGTAGTGGAATGAACGCATATGCTGGGAGATCGAGTAAGAGAGCGTTACAGTAGTCTAGCTGAGAGAAGATGAGTGAGTGTATTAGTAGTTTGGTGGTGGACTGAGTGATGAGAGGATGTATTTTGTGAATGCTGAAAAGGTGTAAACAACAGGTGTGGGTGATGGCAGAGATGTAAGAGGCGGGGGAAAGGGAGGAGTCAAAGAGGACACCAAGGTTGTGGCAGAAGGGACAGGGGTGAGTGAGAAGGGTGGGAAGGTGATGGTGGGGGTGGGTTGAGTGCAAAGAGCAGTGGGGTAAAAGAGAACCTGGAGTTTAGAGGGGTTGATGGCAAGGAAGTGAAGTGACAGCCAAGACTGAAGGGCGGTTAGGCAGGCAGAAATGCGAGAAGAGAGGTCCAGAGTGAAAGTGGAGAAAGAGAAGAATATTTGGATGTCGCCAGTATAGAAGTGGTGGAAGAAGTTAAAGGTGGAGATGAGTGTGTTTCGAGAGGGGAGATGCTTTGACGGGTGAAGGAGGAGTGCAGGGGTGATTGAAGGAGACCGAGGATGAGCGTGAGGAGAGTTACGATTAGAACCAGTTGGATGATGGACAGTGTCAAAAGCCCAGGAGAGGTCGAGGAGAACGAGGAGTGAGGAGAGAAGAGCGTGGAGCTGAGTTGATCACGTGGTTCTGGATGGTAATTAGTGCAGTTTCTGTGGAGTGGAGCGGGCAAAAACCAGACTGGTGGAGTAGGTAGAGGGAGTGGGTGACGATGAAGTTGTTTATGCTGGGAGTGGACAAGACGCTCGAGAACTTTGGAGAGGAAGGGAAGCAGGGAAATAGGACGGTAGTTTGAGATGAAGTTGGCATCGAGGGAGGGTTTCTTAATGAGAGGGGTAATGGTGGCCGACTTGAAATTAGCAGGAAAGGCATCTGAGGATAGAGAAAAATGGAAAAGGGAGAGTAAGTAGGGAAGGATAGAGGGGAGGACTGAGGTAAGAAGGGGAGCAGGGATGGGGTCAAGGGGTGAGGTGGTGAGATGGACTTTGGAGATGGTAACAGAGAGTTCATCCAGAGTCATGGGGGAAGTTGGTGAGGGCAGGCGGAGTAGGGAATTGGTGAGGTGCTAAGGATGGAAGAGGCTCGGTGGGGGACGGGGAAGCTAGGAAAGAGGAGCGAATGACATTTGTTTTGGAAGAGAATAAAAGGGCAAAGTCAGTAGCAGAGAGGCCAGTGGAAAGGGCGGGGAGGAGTTGGGGGGGTGGGTGGAGAAGGTTATTAAGGGTAGAGAAGAGCAAGCAGGGATGAGAAGAAAAGCAGGAAATTAAGAGTGTGAAAGTAATAATGTTTGGCTACTTCCAGCGATGATAGAAATGACCACAGTAGGGAGTTGCTATTGGAGAGGGAATGGGTGGTGGTGATGCGCTCTCCACGTATGCTCGGATTTGGGCAGAGAACGACGGCTTGATTGGATGGAGGGGGTTAGACAGGGCTGGGGGGGCTTCGGACGGTGGGAGCGGGTGCACAAGGGAGCAAGGAGGTTGAGTGATGTGTTCATGGTGGAGTGTAAGATGGCAGAGGCAGCGTCTGGGTGGAGGGAGGAAAAAGAGTGCAAGGAAGAGAGATAGGAGGAGATCCAAGAGATTAGGGTTGCGGAATCTAGTGAGCAGAGATTGCGGGAAAGAAAGTGGTGGGGTTGGATGGGGCTGGGAAGGGGTGGGCTGGGTACGGTGATGGTGAGAGGCGGAAGTGGTCCGATGGAGGGCGGGGGCAGGGGTCAGTTACAATGGGGGAAGCCTCGCAATCTGATATAAAGATGAGGACGAGGATGCTGCCTGAGGAGTGAGTAGGGGGTGAGGTTAGGAGACAAACGTCGAAAGAGTTAGTGAGGGCAAGGAGGGTCGAGGCAATGGAGGGAAGACTAAGATCCAGATTGAAATCACCTAGAAGAATAAAGAGGTGCGGTAGAGGGGGGACAGTGGAAAGAAGACTGTCTAGGTGGTCGAAGAAGAGGATAGAGGGACCGGGGGGACGATAGATACTGAGGAAGGTGATACAGTGGAGGGAGGAGGATAATTGGTGTTCAAAGGAGGGGAAGGATGGGATAGTGGGGAGTGTAGGCGCAGGGATCCAGGATGGAGGATTGAGCAAGCCTACGCCTACACTTTTGCCCACCAGACGAGGGATGTGGGAAAAGGAGGCAGAGGATGAAAGGGCAGAGGGGGTGGCGGTTATATAGGGGGTGATCCAGATTTATGTGATCGCGAGGGCGGTGGATTTAAGGGAGAGAAAAGCATGCAAGGTGGAGGCTTATTTACTGCACACGGAATGAGAGTTCCAGAGGCCTAATTTGAAGGAAAAATCGGCGGATGGTGGGGTAAGAGTTGGACGGGAGTATGTGGTGAATGTGGTAGTGGATGAAGGTGGCGATGGGTGAGGCCGGTTGTGCGTCCTCTGCCACTCCTGCAGCCACGGAGGAAGTTTCTGGGCCTGGGCCAACAAGAGTCCTTGAGCAGCCCAAGATTTAGGAGATTGACCAGGATACGTGGTCGAACAGCCGGTAGTCTTGAGCATTTGGCGATATGGTGGAGGTGGCTGTACACGATGGGAGCAGGGTTGGAGTAGATGCCGGCGAGTGGGCGGGGGGGCGGGGGCGGGGGGTCCACCAGAGCAACCCCATAGGTCACCCGACGGTCAGCCGAAGAGCCACGGTGGAGCAAGGAGCCGCGCAGGAAGGCGACACACTGCGGTGCCACAGCAACGTGGAAGATTGCGGAAAAGCGGGGGGTGGGAAGGGTGGGAAGGGGGGTATGGGAAGTGGGGGTGGGAAGGGGGGCTGGAGCAGGAAATCGCTGCCTGCGGGTGTGGCGCCATCTACCCAAAAAGCGAGTTAGGTTCCAGAGGTCGGTTTGTAAGTTGATTTGTTCAACTTTACTCCTGTCCATTCCAAACGTGTTGTACGGAATGTACACTAAATACGGGGAATGGCTTAAAAAGTTGTATCATCTCTTATAGATGTAGATGCCACTGGTTGTTCATGTTCTGTAGATGTCACTGGTCCTTTATGTTCTGCAGATGTAGATGCCACTGGTTCTTCATGTTCTGCAGATGTAGATGCCACCACTGCCATCTATTGCACGGCGGTTGAACTAATGACGCTCGGTCCAAACGGGCAACTTGACATACGGCCTGGTGTGTTCGTATCTCTGAACGTTCGTAAGTCGAATGTTCGTAAGTAGAGAAGTCCCTGTATTTTTTAATAATCGTCCCTGTGCAGTGACTTTGTGGCCCAGTGGGTGGCTCTCGCTCGATCAGAGCACAAAGGGCAGCACTGGAGGTCCTGAGTGTGAATTCCACGTTCCAGGAAATCTATATTTTCTATCACAAATTAATATAATAACATTGAAGTAATTCAACTGTATATATCTTTAAAACCTTGAGCAATATTTTACAGCGGTATTCATTTCAAAAGGCAAAACCTTGGGGGCATCCTCCTGTCGGAACGTTTACACTCATAACCAATCCAGAGGTTACCTTCTGAAACAAATGCTGCCGGAAATCATTGGTTCGGAAGGCCCATAGGCTGTTGAACCTATATCCTATTTATCTAATTATTTTAGCAGTAACATTAAACGAGACTTGTATCTGATTTGTGTATAATTTGCTCCATCAACTGATACATCCCAGCAGCTTTTTATATGTTGAGCTTCTTTCACACCATACGTAGCCAACTGTGCAAATCGGAGGTGCGGGGGACGGATGCTGCCCCTACAAACACCAGTGTGTGTGTGTGAGTGTCTCCTGCTCGCATATGTGTGGGCATTGTGTGTGCGTAGCGGTTAGCGCGCCACGCTACAAACCCGGCAACCCGAGTTTGATTCTCGTTTGCGGCAACAACACCAGTAATGATTATCGAAACTGGTCCTGGGCATCCCCTAGGTTGACTCAGCCTCAAATGAGTACCTAGTGTGGTGTGTAAACATCGCCACTGGGGAGACAAAGGCGGTCGAGTGTAGTGTTGGCCACCCACCTCTTGTGTACGGTGTCGGCCTTCATAGGTGCCACTCGCTAACAGCACTTTCCGCAAGTCTGCTAAGGCTATACGGGGGGATCTTTGTCTGTGTTGTGTTTCTTGTGCGTATGTGCCCAGCCCAAGGCGGACAGCTGGTGGCTGCCGGTGCTGGTGGTGCTGCGCCTGGTGTTCGTTCCGTTGTTCTTCCTCTGTAACATCGCCTCCAGGCCCCTGGGCATAATCCCCTTCAGACACGACGCCGCCTTTGTGATCATCATGCTGCTGATGGGCACAAGCAACGGTTACCTTGCCACGCTGTCCATGAGCTATGGGCCCAAGTAAGTGAACGCCGTGCCGGTGAGATGTTAATTCCCTCGCCTGGTACGCAGGAGGTCGTGGGTTTGATCCCGACCCTAACGCCTGCTGTATATTTGGAGTTTGCGTGTCTCTCTCTCTCCCCGTGGTCGCGAGGATTTTTTCTCCGGGTCCTCCGGTTTTCCCCTCCTTATATAGAAATGTGCGTTTGGCGTATTTGGCTGCTATATATTTCCACGTGATGATAAGCCACTTCGTTGAGCTATCATATGTGGCCTGGTCGCTTCTGAAAAAGAGCTAAATATAGCTTTGTGGGCCTTACCTGGTAATTTAAAAAACTGTTTAGTGTACTGCACTGCAATACGACTCCTGCACACTTGCACTGGTAATTGTGCTATTGGATGTGATAACAAAATTGGACCTGATTAATGTAGAGATGTAGCCGTAGGCTTTCGCGACCAATATTTTCCATTAAAGAGGTTTTTGGTTTACATCGCGTAAATATAAATGTTTCGTTAAACCCGCCACCACCCAACAGCCAATTAGTAAGGTTTGTCACGTAAAAAAAACATGCCAATTCATTAATGGTACAGCACACCGGTGTGTTGGAGAGTAAACCCAAAACATTTACTCTCGGGTGGTGGCGGTTTTAACGACACGATCTAACCCAAAAACCTTTATTATGTATCATGTAGCGTTTGTTTCTTGACACCGGGACTGGGGCAGCCACTGTTCACCAGGGGGAAGGGCAAGCGGGCTTGTGCCGCTGTTGTCCATGCACTGTAACAATAGTTCCAACTCATACAGTATATACACAGCTGTGACTCATAATAACAACAACAACAGCAGCCGCCGTTCACCACTTAGTGGCAGTGACATCACCACAGGACTTGTGCCTGGCGAGGCACATTTTTAGGCCATGTGATGCATCGAAGGCTCGCTGGCAGGAGGTCAGGGGACAGACCCAGGCCGCATGGGTTGACTGAGATGACTGGCAGATGCACCAATTGTGCTCGCTACTGTGCAAACTTGGTGCATTTTAGCCACCCGGCACTCCGAGGCGAATGTTTGTGAGCATCGCTCCTCTGCCCTCCGTTGTTGTTGGAGGGCGACTGCCTCCAACTGCCCAGTAGCGTCCTTCACGAGCCTCCTCCACAAAGGCTGACCTTGACACCGCTGGTACCAGTCGTTGGCAAGTCCACTCGGCTTCACATCCTCCTGTACCGCATCAGTTAATCTCTTCTGTAGCCCATGCCGTGCCCGTTTAGCCCCCTCCATCTGGCCAAACAGAGAGTGTTCGGGCATGTGGTGGCTGGGCCTAGCCCAATGCAATCTTGCCTGCTGGAGGAGCTCACCGATTCATCTCACACACATGTGTAGTGTATCAAATTACTCACACTGACACGGAGTAACAGAGCACCTGCTTACACTGTATTAATCCTACTTTCGCACCAGTTGTAGGCACACCTATGATTGCCTCTCACTGTGATCACACATGCCGCTTCCTCCTCCTACCTGCTCTTATCTACTCGGCCCCGCACCTACTCTTCTTCATCTTGCCAATGCTCCCTGCTCTCACCTACGCTGCCTCGCACCCACTTACCCGTCTGTCCCGGGCGGGGGGATCAGCCAACACCCGCCCGGCGACGAGGTGAGGGGCGAGGTCCCGTTGACGGACCGAGCGGCAGTGGAGAGACGTCTCTTCTCTTGATCCCCAACCAACACCTCGCTCTACTCAC
Organism: Lampetra fluviatilis; assembly: GCF_964198595.1. Taxonomy (NCBI): domain Eukaryota; kingdom Metazoa; phylum Chordata; class Hyperoartia; order Petromyzontiformes; family Petromyzontidae; genus Lampetra; species Lampetra fluviatilis. The sequence continues at coordinate 1,355,384 of NC_136299.1, forward strand.
GCACACTCCTGCTTATTTATCCCTCCTCATTCCGAGTCCTCATGCCTCTCCCACTTGCTAATCCCTAATTATCGCCTCCAGCTCCCGCCTCTGCGGCGCCTACTCCGTGCCCCAACGCTCACACCTGTTTGTCCCCAAATGCACCCTCTCAACTTTGCTCACTGTGTACATCCCTTCTCTATACATGTACACATAAAGACAAATATTCCTCGTATAGCCTTAACAGACTGTTGGGGCAAGTGCTGTTAGTGAGCACCTATGAAGGCCGGCACGGCACACGAGGGTGAGTGGCCAGCACCATGCCCAGTGACCTTTGTCTCCCCGGTGATGATGTTTACAAACTGGACCAGGTACTCATTTGATGCTGAGTCGACCGAGGGGAGGCCCAGGACCGGTTCAGATAATTCTGTGCACACACACACAAATATGCAAATGTGCATATCAATGGTTTCACCCACTATGAAGGTAAGTAAGCTCGAACGCATCTTAACATCACCACTGGCGAGAAAAAGGCAGCGGGTGGTGATCATACCACCGCTGAGTGTTACCCGTGCTGCCTTCAATAACTAATTGCTAACAACGCTTGCCGCATCAGTCTATGTCGGCTAAACGGAGGATCTTTTTCTTTGCAGTGAAGTTGTGGGGTATAGATCCCCACACGCCCCCAGAGTGTGATTTACGCCATTCCGCACGATGGCGGAACATACGGCATGTTTGCAGAAATGTTTTCCCCATCGCTGGTGAAACATTACAGAGAGCTGAAACAAAAACCCACCACACCATATAACAGATATTGGCCAAGCATCCCAGTGCTAAGAAGTTTCCTGCAAATTACTCGATTGAGATTCCCCTCCAATGCACCGGTGTGCTGAATAGGCCTCGGCAAGGCAAGGTAAAAGTCAAAATGTAAAAAAAACAAGCCTGTTACCTTACCACAATACAATCACTCTACCCTACCTTTTACCCTTTAGCAGGTAAGGTAAAAGGTAAAAAGCAACGAGCCTACCTTTACTCTACCTTTTACCCTTACCCCATACAAATTACCCGATTACAGGGTAATTACTAGGGAACTACACATGAAAAAGGTTTATAACGGTAAATGCTAGGTAGAGCGCTTTATTCATATAGAAGACTCTCGATGTTTCCAATTTTACACGCTTGTTGTTGTCGTTGTTGTCATTGTTGTCGTTGTCGTATCCTCAAATCTTGTAACTCAATTTTAACCCACTTCCCAATGTGGTATCGACTGCAAACTTGGTATACTTATGTCATAGTGATGACAATACTATATTCTAGCATAAATATATGTATATATTTTTTTACATTATTTTTTATATGTTATGTTTTGGCTTGGGTCTAATTGTCCACGCTCAACTGACTTTGGCTGTAATTGGCCACGGTCCCTTACGTTGTGGCAAGCTTCGGGGCCACTTCCTGGAGTCGTGGAGTTCTGCATTACTCGTACATTTAATTAAAGCGTGTTTAAAAAAAGTTTTTAAAAATATTACTTATTAAATGGAGGCCACGTATTGCGCCACGGAGTTTTTAGCGGTAAACAAGGTACTGCATTTACCGGGTAATACTTCGCGCTACCTTTACCCTCCCGGGTAATTCTTCCGAGCTACCTTTACCCTACCCTTTACCTTACCCCTTGGCATGTCGACACCTTTACCTTTTACCTTTACCCTTTTACCCGGTAAAAGGGTAAATTGCCTTACCTTGCTGAGGCCTAATGCTGAACGAGTAACTAATCGGCAAGTTTTGTTTACTTGACAAACCTTGGCTGTGTCGGGTTTAATTAAACATTTATATTTACGCGATCTAACAAAAAAATAAGTAAAATAAAAAACAACTTTTTTTAAAACACGCTTTAATGAAATGTACCCTCCTAGTAATAGAAGAACTCCAAGACTCCAGGAAGTGGCCCCGAAGCTTGCCATAACATAAGGGACCGTGGTGATTTATAGCCAACGTTAGTTGAGCGTCGACAATTAGACCCAAGCCGAAACATCACATATGAAAAAGATTGTTTTAAAAAAAATGTAATGATAGAATATAGTATTGTTATCAGTATGACATAAGAATATCAAGTTTGCAGTCGATACCACATCGGGAAGTGGGTTAAAATAGAGTTACAAGATTTGAGGATACAACGACAACAACAACAGACAGAGTGAGTTAATAGAAAGCATGTAAAAACGTTTATTGGGGATTTTCCATGTTACCAATAAAAATGTACTTGGTTTAAAACGGTGGAAGAAGTTTAGAAGACATTTAAGAACAACAATAACACAGGTAGGAACAACAGGTTCCCCACTACCCACCAGGGATTATCTGTCTGTCTGTCGTGCATACTGCAACCTCCAACACGACTATGGTATCCAACACGGATCGCACAAATGCGCTGTCCAACCAAGTTCCTACCTGCCCACTCCGAAGGAATGTGCTAATATATGGTGACACCGAAGAGGTGGGAGTAATGAATAGAGAAGGCTGACCACGGTTCATAAAAAATTGCTCAAACTGTTCCATTTGTGCTCCTATGAATGTAATTCTTTGATCAGTGTTTTAAATTTTAGAAAGAAAAAAAACTCACATACATTGGCATTTTATTACATACAAAAAATCTGATTACTTTTAGTGTTCCGAGTATAAGAGGATTGCGAGATGAGTATGAAAATGATAGCTGCCTCTTAAACTATACACTTTTATTTTATCTTACCAGGTAAGTCCCACTAAGCTCTATACCTCTTTTTCATACGCGACCTGGCTATCACAAATGGTAACCCAATCAATTGGCTTAGGTAGAAATTTTACAGCAGCCAAATACTCTAAACACATGATTCTAAATGTGGTGGGGAAAATCGGAGTACTCGGAGAAAAATCCACGTGACCTGACGGAAAACATGCAAACTTCAAATCGACAGGCATCGTCAGGGTCGGGATCGAGCCCACGACCTGTATGCTAGGTGAGGGAATTAACACCAAATGCAGAGCAACGGGTTCTCTAGCTTTAAATAATAATAACTGGGCCATTCCTCAGTTGTGTCACGGGAATTGGGAGAATAGGCGCGATTGTGAGGGGGGCGTTGGCCGTACTTTCATTGCAAAATCTTGATAGGAGCGACTTTCTACAAGTAACGGTTATACGTAATGCTGCCAAAACGAACTACATATATTGGGGTCTTTGAGTTAGACATGAAGAAACATGTTTACATATTTGCGGCTTACCATAAATTGTACATACAGTATGTACATGCATGTGTAACGGTGTGTATTCTTAGCACAACCTGTGTTACCTGGGACTGTCCTGTGACCTGTCGGGGAGCCTTCGATACTTCGCGTGGCCTTGGAGTGCACCTGGCCTGATATGGCGGTGACGTCATGGCGGTGTCGCCGTGACGTCACCGCACTTAGTGGCGAATGGCAGCTGCTAAAAAGGTGTCAGTTTTGTTGCCAGATAGAAGGGTAAAGAACCAATTATCATATTTTTACTGGCAAATGAGGTTCCCATAGTGTAGATGCTTGCCCCGAGCTCTCATACTCTGATGGTGCATTGTCTTTGAGTTGTGCGCCTTTTGGCGTCATCTGGTCCAACCCATATGAGACTAGGCTCTAAGGAAAGCTGTCTCGGGTGTGGATCAATCAACTTTAAGGACAGTGCACATTATCAGAGTTATGTTCTTTTGTTTGTATTATGACTGCAGGTATTGCGGTCTATGCAAACATGACTCCTTGTAAAAAGGTGTCAGTTTTGTTGCCAGATAGAAGGGTAAAGAACCAATTATCAGCTGCTATTGTTGTTAGTTTAATGGTTAATGCTTCACTGCACCACAAACCAAGGAATTCTACCTTCAATTGTTGTTTGTGCACATGCAACATTTAGCATTTGTGCCTGAAACGAGCCATTCTCAGTTTAGTTTGTTTTCCTATAACGCGGTAGTAGTTGCATTCCTGAAGAACGTCGTGTTATGGAAAAAATGCGTTTCAATAAATGATATGTAATATAGGGTGAACGCACAGGCCGCGATAACACGTGAGATGCATACGCAGGTCGAACAAAGACTGAGGCGCGTGGGTAGCATCTGGAAAGCATCCAGCAGCACCCCGCCTTGTGCGACGATGCTTGGCTGAGGCAGCCGTATGGCCACCATTCTTACTCGCATGACGTAGCTCCGTTCACTCAATCGCGTTACATCAAATTCGCATCCGCGTTATAAAAACAAATGTGTATCCAATTCGCGTTGTGCAAACAACACGCGGTGTTATAGGATAACGAACTGTACTTGACATTCAGAGGTTGGGGAACAACTACTTGTGCCGAGTGGACAAATAGTTGCCGCTGCATGCATAGGAATGACTCTACCACCACCCAATTGTGTGCTGTTCCAGCCATATTAAGGGCTCTGTTAACAATTACCCTGACATTATACCCAGACTAACAAAAGGGTTTGTTGTGTCTATTGTAGAAACGTCAATGCCCACCAAGCGGAGACAGCTGGCATGATCATGATGACATTCACTGCACTGGGCTTGGCGTTGGGAGGTGTCTCTTCTTTCATCATCACTTGGTATTTGTGACCTCAGTCCAAGTGGCCTGCATCGAATTTATTTTTGAGAGATTTGACCAGAATGGTGCACAACCCAACCCCTTGGATTGTTTAATTAAGGACCCCAGCACGGTTAGTTGGGGTCCAAGGAAACTACTTTGTACTACAAGTGCTGTTGGCAACATCAGTGCTTTTGTTTTACATCAAATATTGTATTTCCGCGTATGCGATAAGTACGTTTATAGATAAAAAGATATTTAATGTAATATGGAAATACAATGCAATACGGAGCGTGCCTCAATGCTCCCAGAAGAGGGCATGCAATAGTGGGTGAATGCATTATCACGTGCAGGCGGGAATGCTGCATTACAGTTTATTACTTTGTGCAATTACTTATGGCGTGTGAATCATCCGTGTACTTTACGCTCGCACTTGCATACACCATTTGCGGTAAAACAAAGCAACACACATTGCACAGTATTTATCAAATCTATTGCAATCCCAATGTAATGGTTGTTCCAGATAAGGCTACAATTCTCACCTTTATGTTAAAATATTACCGTGAAATTTGGAGAGAAAATGTACGTTATGATATTGAAATAATAGGCCCATGACCTCTGTGATTGCCAACAAGGGTTTTGCCACCAAGTACTAAGTCATGTTTTGCAGAGGGGTCAAATACTTCTTTTCCTCATTAAAATGCAAATCAATTTATAACATTTTTGACATGCGTTTTTCTGGATTTTTGTTGTTATTCTGTCTCTCACTGTTCAAATAAACCTACCATTAAAATTATAGACTGATCATTTATTTGTCAGTGGGCAAACGTTCAAAATCAGCAGGAGATCAAATACGTTTTTCCCTCACTGTACCTAAGGTATAGCCACTGAGCCGGTACAGAAGAAGTTTGCTCTGATCAACCCCGTTAATTTTATATTTGAAAAAGGGATTGAACATATGTTAATGGTCATATACGATGCTTATAACGTGGACCTTTAAATTGGGGTCTCTTCACTTTAACCACAACACAGATGTGAAGCTATTAGCGACTTCCATCAGGATTATTGTGGCCATTATGTAGAGTTAATATTATAAGTTAGTTCACTGGCTAATTGTCTGATGGGTGGCTTCAGCCCATTTTTTATATGAAAACCATTTCAAAGCTCCTATCGTGTTCGTGTGGCGACAGTAAGCAGTCCAGATGTGGGAGTGGGATACAGGCCATCTTCTGTAGATAAATCAGCGTATTGGGTGACTTTGATACATTACTAAGCAGGCTGAAGCAATGCAGGCTTGAGACCGCTCGGCAATAGCTGTATTTAAAAATATATTGTATAAACTCATTGCTTATTTATTTCCTGCAGAGGTAGGGTACCATAAACACGCATCGGAGTCGAAGCCAACGTGTCTCGGTGCTCACATGAGCATGGGGTGATCACCTCTTTTGGCCACTTGTGAGCCAGCGGTGGATATTCTAAGTTCCTATGGCTGGTGGGGAGGGGTCCCTTAATCGGGACAAATGTCGAATCTTGTAACTCAATTGTTACCCACTTCCTAATGCGGTATCGACTGCAAACTTGGTATACTTAGGTCATACTGATGACAACACTATATTCTATCATAAAAAAATATGTTTTTAAACATTCTTTTTTATCTGTTATGTTTCGGCTTGGGTCTAATTGTCCACGGTAAACTGACGTTGGCTGTAATTCACCACAGTCCCTTACGCTATGGTAAGCCTCGGGGCCACTTCCTGGAGTCGTGGAGGTCTGTCATTACTCGTACATTTCATAAAAGCGTGTTATTAATAAAGTTTTTTTAAATATTACTTATTAAATGTAGGCCACAGACTGCGTCACGGAGTTTTTAGCGGTAAATAAGGCACCGTATTTACCGGGTAATACTTCGCGCTACCTTTACCCTACCGGGTAATTCTTCTGAGCTACTTTTACCCTACCCTTTACCTTACCCCTTGGCATGTCGACACCTTTACCTTTATCCTTTTACCCGGTAAAAAGGGTAAATTACCTTACCTTTCCGAGGCATACCTAGCCCCACGTGTCTTGTTGGGTTCGCTCAGAGTGTCACGGCCTGACACGACCTCCGTGTCAGGCCGTGAGCCAACACAGTAGTGATGTCATATGTCCTTACGCTCGTACAGTCTCGACACAGTAGTGGCGTCGTATGTCACTGCACACGCATTAATGCAATGAATATCACGACGCGGTCTGCTTTTCGCTTGCAAGTTTCAGATTTATTGTAAAACACCCGTCCTTGGACGGGCAAAAGGCTAGTATAATATACGGATATTAATAGCTAATACTTTTTCAGGCTACCATTTTCAATGCAGTGTCATTGTTTGATGCATCAGAATGCGAGGAAGAAAAAAAATCTCCAATGTCAAAAGATCAGACCCCAAAAGGTTCCCACGTTTCACCCTCCCGGGGTAAAACGAACCACACACCCTATAAGACGATGGTACATTCCACGTCCAGTGTGTAAGACGTCGCACCTGCGCATGCAGGTGCGAACCATTAATGAGACATTTGTATTGGACCGTGCCATGTTTGGCAGGGTCGGGGGCGGGGCTTTGTGTATTTTTGGTCGGGAGGTTCACATTTCACATGATGATTGCCTTCACATAGTTGAGAATATACATACACATATATAGTTTATTATATGTTCATTTAAACGAGTTGTTTGTCAAAATAAAATTAGCTAGGAGCAGCCCCAGAGCTTTGCTGCTACGTTTGTTAATAACAGGCAGGGGTGGAAATGGGGGCAGAAGGACCCGGAACGCCATCGTGGGAGTGGAAAAATTGAACCCGATGGCGTTGTTCTGGAAGGAACCAGGAACAAGTGTGATGAAAAATAAGAATAGGTTTTATTTACCCTTTCTCTGGCAATATTACAGGTGTTAATGTCTCGGCCTCGCTGTGCGCTGCGTTGCACCGCTAGCTGAGTAGATAGCTTCGCGTCCAATAAACCCTCAGAGCCAGGGTGAACATCCGACTCCAAATGTCATTTATTGATTTTAACGAGGTAAAACTGGTGAGAAAACAGCACAGATACAGCATATGTTAATACCCGGAAACACCAACACAATGAATGAACACCACAGCATCATAACATTGTCTTAGATAACAATAGATCCTGTATGGACCAGGCCCCTACATTACCACTGAATAACTATACAAGAGCATAAGCTGCTGTGTTACATAAAGGCACATCGTGTATTCATCACACTGCACCCCAAATGTAGAGTATTACACATAACACTAAATTGTGGATGAGATATTTCGTCATCCTTGCTCTCAGGATCGCAATATAGTTACTTGGGTACAGGTTTGACTCGACTTATTAAATTACAAGTAACATTCACAATAAGGAAAGTTGCAGGCTTCGTTGTTAACTAGGCCTCGTATTTATTATAACAATTTAACAGCATTATAAAGGCATTAACATAATTAGAACGGTCATTCTAACATTATAACAGCATTGCCAATATTATAAGAACATAAACGAACTTACAGACAATGCTTCTTAAGGTCCCACAATGGACAATTGTGGCTGGCTTTACTGGGACGCGATGTGTGCCGCCATCTTGAATTATGTGTGTAATGGCCGACGCCCGCGTGGTTGAGCGGGAAACTTAAATCGCAACTTCCTGGTCACGTGACCAAAATTAGCATCAAAAACAGGAAATTCCTGTGTACATACGCCTCCCCCCCCATCTGCCGTGAGGCAAGACACCTGCCGTGAGGCAGAACATGTAGTGACATCGCTGGATGTCACCATGTGGTAAATGCCGTACCGGCCCTAGAGGGGACAGTGTGTTTCAACTTGAAGAGAAAGTCGGGTAAGGCCATGACAGCCTGGTTGACCCGGGAGAACATGTGACCGGTTAGAACGACAGCGGTGCCCCCGAGAGGGGGCTGTGAGGGTCACATGATGGGAACTGAGGTCCTTCCTGAAGGTTCTGGAAAAGGGGCGTGGCCAGGGGTGGAGTCGGACACGCCGGAGAGAAATAAAAGCCGAGTCCCGAGAGGGAGCTTGGCTGTCCGTCCCGGGGAAGAAACCCTTCGTCTACGATCTTCGATCTTCAAGTCTTCCAGCACGTGGACCCGGGCAGTATGCTGTTGGTCCCGGTCCGAAGTTGATAGTTATCCTGTATCTTACATAGTTAGCCAGGGTGGTGACCACCCTAGGTCGTTGTCTTGTTAAGGGGTAAGTTACCTCATTGTTTTGAAGTAATAAATGCGCTGCCTCCGAGTCTAAGTGTGCGACTCAGTTGAACCCACTACAACTGGCATCAGATGTGGCCAAACTTTATTGAGAGATAGGCCTAGTTAGATAAAATGTTTATGTGGCAGAGACAACCTACCAGGATGTTGTCTGACGACAAAGAAGACGAGGGCATTATTCCACAGACAGCCCTGGGGATGGCGACCCCGGAAAAAGGGAGTGAGGTACTGCCGGCGGAGCAGCGCGACGATCATCACAGCGATGCCTCGCCGCCTGCATGAGCTTGATCGAGAAGAGCCAGTGGAGGAGAGAGTCCTCTGCCGCTGATTCCCGCATGCGGGAGGGTTTGGTTGCACAGCCCGCACACGCGGCCGCCATTTTGCTCGTCGGGCGGGAAGGAGAGCCCGCCAACTCTGAAAGCCTGCCAAGACCGCCTGTCGACATCCCATTAATCAGGCGCCGTCGACCTTTTGTGAAGCAGTTCACGACAGCGGGAGGCGATCAGGTGGCCTTCAAGCATCGCTTCACGACGATTTGTGACTTGGCAGGATGGACGGAGGCGGAGGCGCTTTCCCGCCGCCCTTGACGACGACACCTTATTGGCATTCTGCACCATTCTGACAACAAAGAGGGCCACGCTTCTGGAGGCCTTTGCCCAGATGGCAGCAATCTATGACCCGCTGTCAAATGTTCGCCACAAGTTCGCTACGCGAAGGAGCAGGGAGGCCGATACGCCCCTCACCTTCCGCAGTGCGCTGTTGGCGCTGGCGAAGGCGGCCACCACACGCTCGGCCTTTGCATCCACCCCATTCATTGCGTTTTGACGTTTTTAATTCCCGTGTCATGGGGTGTGAGGGTTCGGATTTGGCAGGGGTCGGTTGGCCACTCCGACCGGGTCAGTGGTCGGAGTTAGGTCAGCAGGTTGTTACCGCAGCGGCAGGATCGTCTGCTGTTATCAGTATGATACAGGGGATAGAAATTAGGATGCTCGTCGATACCGGTGCATCCGCTACCCTAATTTACAAATTAATTTACAACATTTTGCTCCAGAAGTGTCGTACCCTGTGTCCCGTCAGGATTCCGTGCTTTGCCGTGAATGGGGGCTCATTGGGCATTATTGGTCAGAAAACAGCAGAAGTGTGCATTGTTGATACCAAATTGACGGGACCAGTTCTTATTTCGATGTCCCTTGCCGTTCCCTCATTGCTAGGGGCTGATTTCTTGGGGAAGATGAACCTGAACATTTTAATAGACCAGGGATGTCTCGAGTTGCCATCGGGCCGTCGCATTGCCTTTTTGCCTTTTCCCACTAGATTGTGCACGGCCAATGCTACTGTATAAGTGCTTGCAAGCAAAACTGCAAAGATTCCTCCTGGTGCGCAAATGCTAGTTCCCTTGTGGTTGCGGAAACCACTTGAACAGGAGGCAACTGCAGAAGGAATCCTACTAGGCCCCTCAAACAAGGCAGTTCATGGATTGATGTTGGTTGGGGCCCAGACTCTAGTGTCCAATAACCAGGAACTGTTCATTCAGGTCCTCAACGCAGGGTTGGACACGTCGGTTATACAGCAGGGCACCGTGCTAGCCCACGCGTCGCCCGCGCTTCACGAGGGGACCATCGTTGGTGGAATCAGGGTTACGGAGCCAAAGCGGCATTGCGATGATAAGTGGATGAATGCACTCTGCACCGAAAACCCATATTTGTCAGATATCCAGAAGAAGGAGTTGCAGGCGCTTTTGAGGGAATTCTCTGACGTATTTAGTAGAGGCAAATTCGACATTGGCCGCACTACCCTTTTGAGTCACCACATCGATACGGGTAATGCCGCCCCCATCCTGTCAAAATACCTATCGGCTGAGCCCCAAAGAGAAGGACCACGTACGACTAGCGGTTGATGAGATGTTGTCCGCCGATATTATCTCGCCATCCATTAGTCCATGGGGGCCCCTATCGTTCTTATTAAAAAGCATGACGGTAGTTTGTGCTTCTGCGTCGACTTCCGCAAGCTTAGTCAAATTTGAGTGGCTGACGCGTATCCCCTCCCACGAGTGGATGATTCCCTGGATGCTCTGGCAGGGCCACATTATATTTCAACTCTTGACCTCCTATATGGATTTTGGCAATTGCCTCTGGAGTAGTCTTTGAAGCCAAGACTGCCTTTCGCACACCGCAAGGCTTATTTGAATTCAATCGGCTTCCGATGGGTCTTCACTCGGACTCAGCTACGTTCCAGCAGCTGATGGAACTGGTTATAGCAGGTCTCCAGTGGGACTCGTGTTTGATATATCTTAACGATGTTATTGTTTTTAGCCGTATGTTTAAGGAACATCTGGAATGGTTACGCGCTGTCTTTCTTAAAATTCGTGCGGAGAACCTCAAATTCCAACCTCAGAAATGTAATCTGTTTCAAGAATCGGTTCGGTACCTCGGCCACATAGTCAGTAAGTCAGGGATAGCGACGGACCCGGATAAAACCGCATGTGTGCGTTCTTGGCCGACCCCCAAGTCGGTGGGTGACGTGCGGAGTTTCATCGGGTTTGCGTCCTACTACCGCTCTTTTGTGTCCGGGTTCACCATTATTGCCAAGCCTCTCCAGCCCGTGATGGTCAAAGGTCAGAAGTTTCATTGGGAGGAGGAGGAGGAAGCCGCATTTGTTAAGCTCTGGGACGGCCTGGTGAACGCCCCTCCCCTCCAATACCCTGATTTCTCCTTGCCGTTCGTCCCAGATACGGACGCTAGTAATACTGGAATTGGCTCTGTTCTATCTCAAGTCGTGGATGGGGTGGAGAGCGTTGTGGAATATAGCAGCAAAGTGCTGTCTCCGGCCGAGCAGTGATACTGCGTTACATGCCAAGAACTTCTGGCTATCGTCTTCTTTGTACAGCAGTATCGCCCCTACCTTTATGGCAGGCGATTTGAGGTGCGTTTTGACCATGCAGCCCTACAGTACGTGCTGCACATTGAACAGTCGTCTTGTCAGCTTTCACGTTGGTTGGAAGTCCTGCAGGAATATTAATTTACTGTTTCCTATCGCAAGAGTACTCGACACACGAACGCGGACGCACTGTCGCGTTTACCATCAAGCGACAAGTGCGTGTGTTTCTCAAGTTCGGGGCGCTATAGGCCAGCTGCTGGGGCCTTCCCTCCTCCCGTTGTGGCGTCAGTAGATGTGAAAACCCCCGACAATCCCCAAAATCCTAATGCACGTGATGTCGCTATTGGTCTGGACCATGCGGAGTGGGGACGCCTCCAGGTGGAGGACGCTTCCCTATTGAAATTGCGACACTGTGTCATGGGTGCTAAGGGTGGGTATTGCTGGTGCTGGGGGGGGGGGGGGTAACTGGGACTGTGTTGCTGGATATTCTTTTCTTTTATTGTCGTTATTGACCTGAATGTTGCGTTCTGTACCCCCTTTCCCTTCCCCCGTTCGTCACTTACCGCTCGTTGACACTTTTAATTGGAGGCACGCTAGGGGGCTTTATTCTGATTTCGGGGGAGTTGACAGCCGGGATGGCTTGTTTTACAAAAGGGGGGTGATGTAGTGGCATCGCTGGATGTCACCATGCTGGTAGTGCAGTACCGGCCCTAGAGGGGCACGGTGTGTGTGTAGTGACATCGCTGGATGTCACCGTGCTGTAAGTGGAGTACCAGCCTCAGAGGGGCCCTGTGTGTGTCGACCTGAAGGGAAGGTCGGGTAAGGCCATGACAGCCTGGTTGACCCGGGAGGACACGTAACCGGTTAGAATGACAGGGGGTCCCCAAAAGGGGGCTGTGAGGGTCACGTGATGGGAACCGAGGTTGTTCCTGAAGGTTCTTGAAAAGGGGCGTCGTGGATGGGTATTCCAGCATGACAATGACCCAAAACACACGGCCAAGGCAACATAGGAGTGGCTCAAGGAGAAGCACATTCAGGTCCTGGAGTGGCCTAGCTAGTCTCCAGACCTTAATTCCATAGAAAATCTGTGGAGGGAGCTGAAGGTTCGAGTTGCCAAACGTCAGTCTCGAAACCTTAATGACTTGGAGAAGATCTGCAAAGAGGAGTGGGACAAAATCCCTCCTGAGATGTGTGCAAACCTGGTGGCCATCTACAAGAAACGTCTGACCTCTGTGATTGCCAACAATGGTTTTGCCACCAAGTACTAAGTGATGTTTTGCAGAGGGGTCAAATACTTATTTCCCTCATTAAAATGCAAATCAATTTATAACATTTTTGACATGCGTTTTTCTTGATTTTGTTGTTGTTATTCTGTCTCTCACTCTTCAAATAAACCTACCATTAAAATTATAGACTGATCATTTCTTTGTCAGTGGGCAAACGTCCAAAATCAGCAGGAGATCAAATACTTTTCTCCCTCACTTATTGGGTGATTGTGAGAGATGCTGTTTTGCGTGAACTACGACGCAATTTCTTAAACCGCACAGTATTTTTATTTTAAGGCCACATGCCACCTGGTCAAACATGCCAATGTAGCAGGAGCCTCCTGCACAAGTCTTGAGACTCACCTGACACTCCACATAATTGACACTCATCAGTCACTACTCACCTGACACCACTCACGAGACAGTCAATTCTCATCACTCACCGTGCATTACACAAACAATACTCACCTCTCATCAGACACAACTCACACTCACCACTCACCTGACATACTCACCAGGGCAAACATACCAGTCACTCACCAGCTACACTCAATATTCACACTGATACACTCACCACTCATCTCTCATTCAACACAATCACCCGACACACCATCTACCCTGACACTTAAAAACAACCTACACTTCCCATGAAGTGACGGTGACCGTGCCAAGCCAGGTGCACTTTGAGACCACGTGAAGTGTCGAAGGCTCGCTGTCAGGTCAGAGCACAGACCCAGGTGCCATGGCTTGATTGCCAACTTGCTGCGTTTTATTCTCCCCTCGTTGTTGTGAGCATCGCTCCTCTGGCTGCCGCTGTTGTTGGAGGGCGATTGCCTCCAATTGGCCAGTATCAGCGTCCTTCACGAGCCTCCTCCTTCGCAGAGGCTGATCTTGACACCGCTGGTACCAGTCTACAGCAAGTCCACTCAGCTCCATATGATCCTATTCCACATATGTTCATCTCGTCTCAAGCCCATGCCACGCCTATTTGTTACCGTCGATCCGGCCAAACAAAAGGCTGTTTGAGCATGCGACGGCTGGGCATGATCGTAAGCAGGCCAACCTGAAGGTTTCTAACCGGAGCGAATGTTCCATTGCGGAGTAGATGTTCCATTTGTAGGCTGCAAAACAGAACACGGTGCGAGTGTAGAAGACGGACACAACTAGAGATTTATTTAAACACATCATGCACACAGCACAAGAGAAAGTTCCCCCATATAACCTGCACAGACTGTTGGGGAAACTGCTCTCCCCAGTGGCGATGTTCACACACCGCACCAGGTACTTATTTAAGGCTGAGTCGACCTAGGGGACGACGCGTAGACCACGGAGCATGGACAGGCGAGGTGGCTGGCAGCTCTGCCGAGGTCTCCTCACCTCAACGTCGTGGTGGACGAAGCCACGAGTTCTCACTGCCGCTCTGACGAGCCTCAAGGAACGGGGGTGGACTCTGTCGAGTGAGTAAGTCGGGGTCACTCTCTCTCTGGGTGAGCTTCTCTGGGTGAGTGGCTCTGGATGAGTCTCTCTGGGTGAGTGGCTCTGGGTGAGTGGCTCTGGGTGAGTCTCTCTGGGTGAGTCTCTCTGGGTGAGTGGCTCTGGGTGGGTCTCTCTGGGTGAGTGGCTCTGGGTGAGTCTCTCTGGATGAGTCTCTCTGGGTGAGTCTCTCTGGGTGAGTCTCTCTGGGTGAGTGGCTCTGGGTGAGTCTCTCTGGGTGAGTCTCTCTGGGTGAGTGGCTCTGGGTGAGTCTCTCTGGGTGAGTCTCTCTGGGTGAGTGGCTCTGGGTGAGTCTCTCTGGGTGACTTTCTCTGGGTGATTGGCTCTGGGTGAGTCTCTCTGGGTGAGTGGCTCTGGGTGAGTCTCTCTGGGTGAGTCTCTCTGGGTGAGTGGTTCTGGGTGAGTCTCTCTGGATGAGTCTCTCTGGGTGAGTCTCTCTGGGTGAGTGGCTCTGGGTGAGTCTCTCTGGGTGAGTCTCTCTGGGTGAGTGGTTCTGGGTGAGTGGTTCTGGGTGAGTCTCTCTGGGTGAGTGGCTCTGGGTGAGTGGCTCTGGGTGAGTCTCTCTGGGTGAGTGGCTCTGGGTGAGTGGCTCTGGGTGAGTTTCTCTGGGTGAGTCTCTCTGGGTCAGTCTCTCTGGGTGAGTGGCTCTGGGTGAGTCTCTCTGGGTGAGTCTCTCTGGGTGAGTGGCTCTGGGTGAGTGGCTCTGGGTGAGTCTCTCTGGGTGAGTGGCTCTGGATGAGTCTCTCTGGGTGAGTGGCTCTGGGTGAGTCTCTCTGGGTGAGTGGCTCTGGGTGAGTCTCTCTGGGTGAGTGGCTCTGGGTGAGTCTCTCTGGGTAAGTGGCTCTGGGTGAATCTCTCTGGGTGAGTGGCTCTGGGTGAGTCTCTCTGGCTCCGCTTGTCCCATGCCCGTGCCCTTCGTGTCTCCATGTATCTCTGTCTTCTGATGTCTCCCCGTGTCCCTCGCACCATCGTGTCCCTCACTCCCCGTGTCCCTCCCGAGCACCCTGGTGTCGAAGACCGACAGGCATTGGTTGAACTGCCCCTGGCCAAGGGAGGTCCTTGGCCATGCCGCCGCGTCTACTCATTCTGGCCACCTCCACCTCATCACGACCTCCTCCACCTCATCACAGCCACTATCACCTCATCACGGCCACCTCCACCTCATCACGGCCACCTCCACCTCATCAAGGCCTCCTCCACCTCATCATGGCCTCCTACACCTCATCACGACCACCTCATCACGGTCACCTCCTCATCACGACCTCCTCCACCTCATCACGGCCTCCTCCACCTCATCACGACCTCCTCCACCTCATCACGGCCACCTCTATCTCATCATGGCCTCCTCCACCTCATCATGGCCTCCTCCACCTCATTACAGTCACTTCCACCTCATCACGGCCACTTCCACCTCATCACGGCCACCTCCACCTCATCATGGCCTTCTCCACCTCATCACGGCCACCTCCACCTCATCATGGCCTTCTCCACCTCATCACGGCCACCTCCACCTCATCACGGCCACCTCCACCTCATCACGGCCACTTCCTCTTCCCCCATCCTCCAACACTCGTAATGGATTCCATCAATCCGATTCCTCTCGTCGCTCGAGGATCGCGATATCGATTTGGAGTCGTCGGAATCGATTCACGCCGCTCGCCAAGACGCGTGCCGTGTTCACTGCGCGATTCACGAAACCCGCGGAGGTTTTTGGCGAATCGCGATTCCGATCCATAATCGACTCTGTCACTTGAGTGGCCCTCCCTTCGTTCGCGCCCCGTCCTATTCGTTACCCCCCCACTCACCGCTAAATGCTGCGCTCGTTGTTGTCAACTTCCCAGCCTGGTCAACAACTCCCCGCCTGGTGAGTGAGGCGGCCATGGCGTCGTCGTCGTCGTCATGGTCGAGGCGCGGGGCGCTGTTGAGGCCGCTGGGCGCGGGGGTCGCGGCCTCGCGCGGGGCCGCGGGCGACGTGGAGGTGCCGGGCAGCGGCGTCACCCGCATCGGTCGCGGCCCTCTACTCGGGGTGAGACACTGGGACTGGGACACGGGGAGAGGGGAGAGGGACACGGGGAGAGGGGAGAGGGACACGGGGAGAGGGGAGAGGGACACGGGGAGAGGAGAGAGGGAGCAGAGGGACACGGGGAGAGGAGAGAGGGACACGGGGAGAGGGAGCAGAGGGACGCGGGGAGAGAGGGAGCAGAGGGACACGGGGAGAGGGACACGGGGAGAGGAGAGAGGGAGCAGAGGGACACGGGGAGAGGGGAGATGGAGCAGAGGGACACGGGATTGGGGTGCGCGCCTCAAGTTCCACCGCATGGGAACTGTGGCCCCTTTCTGAACCGACCCACGAATCCCACTTGGGTCGGCCTATTCACCCGCTCCTGATTACTTTGTATTGAATCAACAGCTTGTCTAAAGCGCATGAAGCTGCCCACGTGTGTTTTTTACAAGGGCCACTCGCCCACGATATTTGCGCTGCTGGATGAAGGCCACGCCGAGTTGCCACGATCCAGCGAGCACATTCATAGTTTTAAAGTTATTGTTTATCTTTCCTGTTGCGTTTTTCTATTGTTTGTTGTTGTAACGTTCTGACCTGCCCCGACTGGACATGTGTGAAAAAATATCTTTATAGCTCATCGGGTTCCTTCAGTATAAATCAATATTCTGATGAAACATCCTAACATTGAGCTAGTGTCACGGCGGCTTCATCTCCACTTCTTATCGGCGCGTTTCGTCTGTGGAAGCTGTTCCAGCGCCACTATCGACCTGTCCAGCCAACGTGCTACTCAAATTGCCTCAGATGTCCGTGTTTAACGTCTCTGACTTGCGTGTTACGCGTTGCTCTTCCTGTAGAGGGGTCATCGCAAGCACGTGAACTAAACTAATTATATTTTACCAGGTAAGGCCAAATGAGCTATGTAGCTCTTTATCAGAAGCGACCTGGCCACAAATGATCACTCAACGCACAGTGGCTAACATCACGTGGAAATGTATAGTAGACAAATACTCTAAACGCATGTGTCATACCTGTGAACCCCTTATCAGTGCCTACCTTATTATCACAGACCAATTCAAACCGTATTGGTCACCCCGTGCCCTTATAAATCTCAACATAATCAAATAAAGTCCCATTGCAAGAGAAAAACACAAACAAAAGAAAAATATTTCTTTTGCTCCTATTGAAACGGCTGTACGCCATATGTACCTGAAAACTCAATTTCCCTGTACAAGAATATGGATAAACTGTATGAGTTGACAGGTATGATGTTTTTAAATGTGGAGAGGAAAACCGGAGGACCTGGAGAAAAATCCACGTGTCAGGCCACGATTGCTGACGCCACTTTTCAGCATTTGTTCGAATTAACGTGTTTTTTTCTGTGTTTCTGATGTTCATTCTAGCACAAGGGTCGGAAATGTGTGGAGCCGCATGCGGCTCTTTAAGGGCTGCTTCGTGAAGTCATTTGCTAGGGACCACCGTCTCGTTTTCACCACACAGTGCATTGCGGCTCTTGAAATTTGCCGAATTCGATTTTTTGTTAGTTTTGTTGCTGACCCCTGTTCTGGCAGGTGATATTATACAGTGATGAGCACGTTAATCTTTGAGCACAATGCTGTGTTGCTTTTCATGATGAGGTTTCGTTTTACAAAAGCACCCCATAAACCCAAACTCGCTGTCCACCAATTCATAATTGATGTTTGTGTCGGATCGCGGAAATAAAATGTGTGTCTTATACCCTCCATCACCCGACACAGCCAATTAATAAAGTCAAGAGAACAAACGTGCCAATCATTGTATTACAGCTGCAGCACATAGGTGTGGAAGAGCAATTTACAACATGTGACAAATGTTTTGGCATGTTTGCTCATGTGACAACTTTAGTCATTGGCTGTTTTTGGTGGAGGAGGGTGTACAACGCATTTTACTTTTGCTATCTGACCCAAACATCAACCATTAAATTATTAGTCGTCAAAGCCTACTGGGTGTTAAATTCACAGTCCACTCGTGATGCCTTTGCGCAGTCTTTGGTTCAACTTTCTCTGTCTAAATTACTTCTGGAGCTACATTTTGCCAACAGAAAAAACTTCCCATCACTTTCTAAAAAGTCCACTCAATAATGACTCCAGCTTGAGCATTCACTTTCTGTTTAATCGTGATTTGCTAGAGTAACATTGCCATTGATTCTCTTCCTACTGACCTTGTTACAGATCATTTTGGTGTAGCTAGAAAGAGATAGTTTAACCGTTTAATAGGCTGGAGAGTTGCTAAGCGATTTAAAGTATGCATAGGAAAGGTTTATTTGGGTTATATCGCGTAAATATATAAATGTGTTGTTAACCCGCCACCATCCGACACAGCCCATTAGTAAGGTTTGTCACGTAAACAAAACGTGCCAATTAGTTACTAGTTCAGCCGACCGGTGTGTTTGAGAGTAAATCCACAACATTTACAATTTGAGTACGACATTTTACTGGTAATTAAATCCAGCACCGGGCGATTTTCCAGAATAGTACTTTGACGTTTTCGCTAATAATAATAGTTCTGTTTTATATTGCATGGTCATGCAAAACTGCATCTCAAAATGCTGTACAAGTCAACAGCAATAAAAATTTCCCCTCGCAAGACACAGCACACCCTAACCAAGGTCAACTCAGTTAAAGGCCGAGTAAACAAAAAGGTTTTATAAATGGAACTTAAATAGTGGAAGTGACTTAATTTTGTGAATATGGAGCGGGAGTGCTTTCCGCACCGTTAGAGCTCCGGACGTGAAGGCGGCAAGGCCCACCCACTTTCTCAGCGAGCTATAACCATGACACACAAAACTTGGGATAATTTTGAGACTGAAAGGTCCAAAACAGTGGTACATTACGAGCATCACATCGTCATACAGGGTGACCCAAATTACATGTTCACATTCGGAAAGAGCAAACCAGATGATACGCCAGGAGGTTGTAAGTTTCTTGTATTACTGTTTGATGGCAGTGGCGTAGCTAGGATATTTTGCGCCCAGGGACGAACTATAAAATTGGCGCCCCCCCCCCCCCCCCCCCCGTTTAATCACATACCAAAATGTAATTACATGACATGTAGGCTGTGTGTGGCGGGATATATACACTTTTAGGTTGAGGTGTAGATTTGTGCAGTAGTTTCAGGCTGCCGCGCCCACCGCAATAAGTTATAATGTAACGTTGTAAGCCTCATTTTGGCGCCCCTTTACCTTGGCGCCCGGGGACATATGTACCCCCCTGCCCCCCCCTAGCTACGCCTCTGTTTGATGGAACCCCTTATGTCGATCGCACAAAGTGCATACTCCTCTTACTATATTTAATCTTGCTTCGATCTTACAACTTTACAGGTCAAACTTGCACTGGAATTGTGCTATTTATGATAAATAGCTTTTCAGCTGCCACATGCCTTCAATATTTGATCAACTATATATCATCTTCCTGTCATGAAGTCTTTTGCCACATCGGAAATCAGATAATTTCCCTGTGTAAACTTCCTGTGGTGGAAGCAGGCTGACCATAGATGTATGCATTAACACAATGCGGTGTGAATAAAACAATCCTTGGAGATTGTCATGGAACCGTTTGGCTATGCCTCTGTGTGTTGTGTGTGCAGGTGACGGACAAAAGAGTGTCCAGAGAGCATGGATTGCTAGAGCTGGTCGAGGGCAAGCTGCGATTGAAGCCGGTACATGAGCTCTGTGCGCTACCAATCTCATCATCCTTTTCCGTACTAACGTTTGTCATTTTAAAATAAATCTGCCATGTAAATGCATCGCTTTGCACGATTCCTTACGTGTACAAATCGACAATTTTTTGTTCCAGTATTCTCAAACATGGTGTTGTGTGGTTTTTAGCAGGGTACATCTCATAGAGAGCTTTGATTTCTGCCGACGGGATAACAAGTACCTCATGAGCTTGGGTCCGTGATGCAGCCAAAGAAGTGCAATTCACTTTTATACGCTTGGCGGGAGACCCGATGCAGGCTAGAGAAGATTGGTTTAGTGCGGGCAAGGTTGGAGAGAAAGAGAAAAAAAATGACATTTTAGTCTAACAAACATGGGCATCACCAAATTAAATAGCCAGTGCTTATATTGTGATGCCAGGCTATTCTATTGTTGCATTTGGCAATATCTTCAGGAGTTAAATGCCAATGTCCGAGGTCTGATGACCACAAGAGGGCTGCTGGAGTAGGGAGTTTGTGTACTCCGGCTATTCCATAGGTCACACTGTAGCTTGTCTTTAATTTTCAATTCATGAACGAGATGTGTGCATCGGCTTGTTGATGTTCTGATGCGGTTGGTGGTTGTGGTTGGTGGTTGCACCGGTGTCTTCGAGGAATGTAATAGCCAGGAGGTGCGATGTTTGGAGCCACACGCGCCAAAGCACATGGCTAAAATGCCACTGTGACGATCTGACTTCGTTTTTCCACCCTCCCCTCCTTCCCCCGCAGCTGCACGTGAACCCGTGCTACCACGGTGCGCAGGGCTCTACGGCCCTGCGGCCGCTGCCCCGGGGCGAGTGGACGTGGCTGCAGCCGGGGGACCGTCTGGCGCTGCTTGCCGATGCCTTCGTGTACGAGGTCATCTACGTGCCCGAGGACGGTGGCCCCCGTGTCAAGTGTGTAGTTTTTTTTTTTTAAAGCACCAATTTTTGTTTTATTTACTTATATTTATATTGTAATTCAATAACCCAGAGTACAAAGTAGATTCGGATAAGGGGGTGGAGGCGGGGGGAAATCAAGCAGAAAACTTGGAACAAAACCTGGAGAGATGCACCCTCAAAATTAGAGACCGACTGGGGGCATCTGGGCTCACTGCCCTACTGCGGTTGGGGTAACAATCAGGAGTCGTATTTTTATGGGGGGGGTGGGGGGGGGACTGGAGGATAATGTAACTAAACAGAACCAGAAATAATATAGCATTAACAAAGTTACTGTAGTATCCAGAGTCTATCCCTTCTCCCCAGGCCCCATTTTTCCAGCTATTCATGCTGGGTTCCAGCAAGAACAGGGACCATATGACCTCGTATTCACTTTCCCCTTTAATGTGTGGCTAAGATGTTCCATTCCTGCCGGGGCGAGGAGAATTCTGTGCCAGAGTCTCCAGGGATGGGGTGGGGGGGTTCATACTTTAAGCCCGAACTGTCAAAAGTTATTTCCTGCTCAAATGAGCATTTTTTATAAGCCCCTGAACCAGTTGTGGAAGTGCCATGTTCCTGTGGCGGGTGAAAATCTATCCATAGGCCAACCATTGTTGCCTTGCCCACAATGTGGGATGGTAGGCCGAGTCAACCACTAAACAAATCTATTAAGCATTGTATCCATAACTAGTTTAATGTATTAAACTTTAAAATAATGTTCTATGTAAAAGTACCGTAGAATTCCTTGGTTATTTAATGCATTCCTTTGGCCACAAGGTATAGTCGTGTAAGCAATACACCACTTAAACCCTTACCATGCCAGTCTTCAGGCAGTCGTGGTGGTGAGATGTTTACTAACTCGCCTGGTATACAGGAGGTCACGGGTTCGATCCCGACCCTGATGCCTATATTTTTGGAGTTTGCATCTTCTCCGTGTGGTCGCGGGGATTTTTCTCCGGATTCTCCCTCCAAATTTATAAACACGTGTTTAGAATATATGGCTGCTATAAATGTCCACATGATAAACTACTTTGCTAGACTATCATATGTGGCCAGATCGCTTCTGAAAGAGAGATATATAGCTCAGTGGGCCTCACCTGGTGAAAAAAAAAATCTTAGAGTTTATGGTCCGTTGTGTTTTTCTCCTTTGATGGACAGGGAAAGTGCTCAGGCCGATGATGAAAGTCAGCATGCGGAAGAACAATTTGTGGGCAAGGAAGTGTTTCCTGAGGAAACAAAAGGAGAACGGCTCATCAATTCACCCAAGTCGGAACCTCGTACCAGCCAAGGAGAACAGCAGAGCACTAGCTCAGCCTTGGCAGTGTCACATCGTACTGGGCCTAAGAAAGAAAACGGCACATCCTGTGCTCCTGACACCAGCCAGAACCTTCCACATCCATCAGTACGTTAAAACCTGCAATGCAAAACAGTTCACGTTATTTTAAATATTGCGGTATAACCACAGTGGATACTCCTTAAGATTTAAGTATTTCGCAAACATCGTTTCTCTCGTATGAACTTCAGCATGTGCAATCTTTGCAAAACATGTCAAAGCTAGAATTAGCGTCACTTTTTGTAAACGTTTGCACGGGTTTTACAAGCATGTTGTCGAAGATTATTCACTGGGTGACTCTTCGAGAAACACCTTTTGATGAGATTCAATACATTGATCTGCATCTGTAACAATTGAATGAGCTGCATGGACCGAATGACATCTTGTTTATAACCTGTCTTGTGTATGTCCTTACAAGTGGTGCATTTGCTTGTGAAACGTAAGAATATGCAGATATTCGACAGCTAAAAAGTGGATTCAAAGGAAAAATGTGTTCGTGAGCATTCAAGCTGACATTGTATATTCTCCATGAGCAGCAGGTGGATGCAGCCAGTGGTGAGCAACCGAATATTCAGAGGGAGCGCAAGCTGCCGGCGTGGATGCTGACCGATGATGACGATGTGCAGGAGAGGACTCCCACCAAGTCCAAGGGTAACGTAACCAGACACGATTCCCACTTTCTGAAATATATTTAATTGAGAGGTATGATTCATAATTGGTCTCTTTTGGGTTATGTCGCGTAAAACTCTTGTGCCGCAAATCAAACGTGGCCAGATGTACGACTGCTTTAGTAGCAGCACCACCACCGGTGTCGTTGTTGGAGAGCAATCTCGCAACGTTTAAATGGGCATCGACATTTCGCTGGAGTTCACATCCAGCATCATCAGATTGTTATCAGGAGCTCCATTCTCGAGATATAATGATGCTGGATGTAACATCAGGCGAAACGTCGGGACCCGTTTAAACATTGTGAGATCGCTCTCCAACAACAACAACACTGGCGGTGGTGCTACTGAAGCAGTGATACATTTTACACGTTTGATTCATGTGACTGTTATTAACTGGCTGTGTTGGGTGGAGCAGGGTTTACGACACATTTGTACACAACCTAACCCAAAAGAAACTAATTTTAAATAATAATATTAATATTGGTCATTAAAGCACACATAAAATTGGGAGGTATATTTTACCTAAGTTCACGCGACGTATTAGTAGCTGCAGTAATTGTTTTCATTCGTAAAAGGTTTTACTTTTCTACGTGGGCCTCGATGTGTGCATTGTATGCATGTCGTTCGGTTGAAATGAAGCGAGGACAAAATAGACGTCATTCTGCTGCATGGAGTGGTGGCCGTGCACGGGTTTTTCACTTGTTGTAATGGAGCTGGGTTAATATGAATTCCCGTGAAGCTCTAGCTTCTTTCAGCTGTACAGTCATTTTGATTATACAGGCGTTATAAGGTGTTTCTGTGTATTGTGTAGCGGTTAGCGCACTGGACCCGGAGACCCAAGTTCGATTCCTGCTCACGGCCAACACCAGTGACGAACATCTGAACCAGTCCTGGGCCTCCTCCCCTAAGTTCGTTCAGCCTTAAATAGATAGATCGTTTATTGTCATTGTCACCAGTACAACGAAATTTAAAATGCTCACCAGTCAGGGCATCATTCATAAATTTAAATTAAATAAAACAAGAAAATAAAAATAAAATTAAATGAAAGATAATCAATTTATACTATATATAAAAACAGCCCAAGTATACCCACATACCCACATAAGGTTACATTTTGTCATTGCACATCTCTGTTTCACAGTCAATTGAAAATACTATTACTTAATAATAAATTAGCATTATTGAGTGTGGTGATCGCTGTAGGATAAAAGCTCTGTTTGAATCTGTTTGTCCTTGTTTTGACTGATCTGAATCGTCTGCCTGATGGCAACAGCTCAAACAGTGAGTGTCCAGGGTGAGAAGAGTCCTTTATAATGTTCTGTGCGTTTTTGATGCAACGTGAACTGTGTAGTTCTTCCAGTGTGGGGAGATGGCAGCCGGCGATCTTTTGGGCTGTGTTGATGACCCTCTGGAGCGCTTTCCTCTGAGCCACTGTGCAGCTGGTGTACCATACACAGATGCAGTATGTGAGAATGCTCTCGATGGAGGCTCGGTAGAAGGACACCAGCAGTTTCTGTGTGATGTTATTATTCCTGAGGATTCTCAGGAAGTAAAGTCTCTGCTGGGCCTTTTTCAGAAGCTCAGTGCTGTTGGCGCTCCAGGTCAGGCCCTCCCCAATGTGGACTCCCAGGAAGCAGAAGTCTGCCACCCTCTCCACACAGTCCCCGCTGATGATTAGTGGTGGAGTGTCCGTTTTCTTTCTCCTGTAGTCTATTATGAGCTCCTTGGTCTTTGCGGTGTTAAGGAGCAGGTTGTTGCCCCTGCAGTATGCTGTCAGCCGCTCCACCTCGTCCCTGTAGGCAGACTCATCCCCCCCAGAGATGAGCCCCACCACTGTGGTGTCATCAGCAAACTTCACAATGGTGTTGCTATGGTGGACGGCGGCACAGTCATGTGTGTAGAGGGAGTAGAGCAGGGGGCTCAGTACACAGCCCTGGGGGGAGCCGGTACTGAGGCTCAGGGCTGTGGATGTATGACGGCCCACTCTGACCCTCTGTCTGCGGCCCGAGAGGAAACTATGTATCCACATGCAGGTGGAATGTGGAATCCCCAGGTCGCCCAGTTTTTCCACCAGTTTGTGTGGGAGGATGGTGTTGAACGCAGAACTGTATTCCACGAAGAGCATCCGCACATAGCTCCCCTGCTGCTCCAGGTGTGACAGTGCAGCATGTAGTGCTGTGGCCACGGCGTCCTCCGTGGATCGGTTCGCTCTGTAGGCAAACTGGTGGGGGTCAAGGTTTCGGGGCAAGCTTCCTATGATGTGACTCCGGACCAGTTTTTCAAAGCACTTCATCACCACTGGTGTGAGTGCTACTGGCCGGTAGTCGTTGTAGCTGGAAATGTGGGTTTTTTTGGGCAGGGGGACTATGGTGGAGGACTTTAGGCAGGGTGGTACAGTGGATTGTTCCAGAGACAGGTTGAAAATCCTTGTGAAGACTCCAGCCAGCACGTCAGCACAGTCCCTCAGCACACGTCCCGGGACGCCATCAGGTCCCGCAGCCTTCCTCGGGTTGACGGCCCGCAGCGTGCGCCTCACCTCATGCTCCTCTACTGTGAGGTTTAAGCTGCTGTGGACCGTGAGGTTTGGTGATGCTGTCCCTTGTGGTGTCACCTCAAAGCGGGCAAAGAAGAGGTTCAACTCCTCTGCCAGAGCGGTGTCACCATCAGCAGCTCCGCGGTTGGCCCTGTAGTTGGTGAGGTGCTGGACTCCCTGCCACACCTGCCTGCTGTCGTTACTGTCCAGGCGTTCCTCAATCCTCCTCCTGTAGTCTGCTTTGGCCTCGCGGATGCCTCTCTTCAGGTTAGCTCGGGCTGTGCTGTAGAGAGCTTTGTCTCCGGAGTTGAAGGCGATGTTCCTCTCCTTCAGCAGTTGCTGGACCTCCCGGGTCATCCAGGGCTTCTGGTTGGGGTAAACCCGAACGCGTTTGTCCACAGTGACAGTGTCTATGCAGTTTTTAATGTAGCACAATACACTATATGTGAACACCTCCAGGTCCTGATGTTCGAAGACCCCCCAGTTGGTCCTATCAAAGCAGTCCTGCAGCTGCTGGGTGGCACCCTCAGGCCAGATGGCGACAGTTTTTGTGATGGTAGGAGCCGTTTTCTTGATGGGGGCGTATGCAGGAATCAAAAGCAGGGACAAATGGTCAGACTGGCCCAGGTGTGGTAGTGGTCTAGCCCTGTAGCCTAGTTTGATGTTGGTGTAGACCTTGTCCAGAATCTTAGTTCCCCTAGTAGCACACTTAACATGCTGGTGGAATTTAGGGAGTGCTGCCTTTAAGTCTGCATGGTTGAAATCCCCTGCTATAATCAGCACAGCGTCAGGATACTTGCTCTGCTGAATGCTAATGCTGCCATGTAAAAGTCCAATAGCTGAGTTAGCATTAGCATCCGGTGGGATGTAAACAGCAGTTATCATGACCACAGTAAACTCTCTTGGGAGGTAAATCGGCCTGCATTTAACAGTCACATATTCCAGATCTGGGGAGCAGTGGCTGTCTACAGTCACAGTGTTAGTACACCAGCTCTTATTCACGTACACACAGAGCCCCCCTCCTCTGCTCTTACCGGAGTCTACTGTTCTGTCCTGGCGCTGTGCTGTGTAGCCTGCGAGCTCAATAGCAGAGTCCGGGATGGATGAATGAAGCCAGGTTTCTGTGAAAAGCAGAATGCAGCTGTCCTTCACTACGTTGTTCGCTGTAGTCTGTAGCCTCAATTCATCCATTTTGTTCGCGATGGATCTGGCGTTCGTGAGAAATAGGCTGGGTAGCGGTGGTTTGAGTGGCTGCCTCCGTAGCCTTGCTAGCGCACCGGCCCTGCAGCCTCGCCTCTGTCTTCTCTCTCTACGCCGCCTTCGCCTCCTCCCCGCCGGGATGATAATCCACGGAGAGCCGGGCCTCCTCGCTAACTCCACTGGAATCTTGTGAAGACGGAGAAACTCGCTTGTAACACTCCGATCGTAACATAGTCCGATCTTAAAGAGATCGTGCCAGCTAAAGGTGTTACTCGCCCGACAAAATGAACACAAAACAAGACATAACGCGAACATAAACAACCATACAAGGCACCGACCGGGTAGACACTGAGCTGCTGCAACTGTGTGCGCCGCCATCTCTGGTACGATATGTAAACGTCACCACTGCAGACACAAAAGCAGCCCGGCGTGGTGCTGGCCCCCCACCACCTCGTGTGCCGTGCCGGCCTTCGTAAGTGCTCGCTAACAGCTCTTGCCCCAATAGTCTATTGAAGGCTATAAAGGGGACATTTGTTTTTGTCTTTTTCTATGCATTGTATCAGGCAATAGGAAACCACTCATATCTTGTTTCTTGAGTATTGGTGTTCTTTGATCAGAATTTTTACATTTTTATTAAATGTGTTCATACCAAATGAAGCGTTTGATTAACATGGTAATGCGATGTCACGTGTACGGGATGCCAGTGTTGCTTTTGAAGTATTGCTTTGTGGTTTGTTGGAATTCAGGGGGGAAGGGCAAAGGCAGTGCGAAACCACAAGCAGCACATGGCCAAGGAGCTGGGAAGAGGAGGGGACCGGGGAGTGATGATGAGGATGAGGTGGAAATTGGGACTCAGAAAAAAAGAAAGATAACATCAACAAAGGTAAACAAAATGAAACGTTTTAAATTGCATTTATTCTGTAGAGCGGTCGCTCCCGACCCTCCCAGACGCATGGGCGATGGGCAAGCATCACAATATCTTTGCAGACCAGCATACGGTAAAAAAAGTATATATCTTCGTACAGGTTTCCCTTGCTTTATGCGGCTTTGATTTGTGCGATTTCACGTATAAGCAGCTTAACCCACTACAACCCAAAATTTCCTATGTGCGGTTTGAATTCACTTATATGCGGCTAAGCGGTCGGACGTGGGACAACATTGTATTTGTGTGTGTACGGTGTGCGCTACTCGGCAGGCAGCCGTTTCGTGCGGCGCATTGGTTTTTGGAACTGATCTCCCGCAGAGAGCGGGGAAGCCTCTAACAGTTCCGCAGAGCCCTCAACAGCCTTTTGGACCACCAGTGTTCTGCATACCACAGGTTGAGAACTACTGCTCTTGGTTGTAGGGTGTGCTACCAGGTGACACACTGGGGATAATGCGTCTCACAATCAGAAGGTTGCATTCACTTAATTATTTTAGTGTCCATATATAATGAGTTACATTTTTGGAGAAGTCTGAATGGGCTGCAAGGAGTCTGCATGAGCTGTCTTCAAAAACGTGGAGGTTCTGCCCCTGGCTCAGAACTCTTCAACAGGATACACGCACCTGGCCTTGCACATTTAAGTGAAACCCCACTTTGATATAAATGAACACGGCAACATAAAATCTCAATGAATGTGTGACTGCATACTTTTCTCATGTCCCTCAAAATTATGAAAGACGTGCATTACTACTGCACCGCTGTTATATTTGTAAGGGTCGAGTCAGGGCACGCTTAGGTTTGGTGGGGATATGGGACTACATCCACAATTTGTGAAGAAAGGTGGCCATAACTGAGCCACGAAGTAGGCGGGCGATTGTAAGGGACCGGAACGGGGAATATTTGGTGGTAAAAGGAGAGGGGCTTCGAGGAACTTCTGGAAGGTTCCAGAAAGTTTTGGCGAGAGGGAAGGTAAATAAGGGCGAGTGCCGGGGTGGGTGTCGGGTGCTGGAAGAGAAGGCTTCCTGTGGGTGAACCTGTGTTGTGGCGTGAGGAACGTCATCCCCAGCGCAGGATTTTCCCATGTAGGGGGCTCTGTCGTACTCATTAGACAACTGCACATTAACTGTGCGATGTAAATGTGAACTGCAGGTCAAGGAACAAGAGGAAGATCGGAAAAGCTCTTTTGGAAATGAGCCTGGGAGTTGTGATGATCTGAATGAATTACCTGCAGAAAGTGACTTGGCCAGTGTGAATTCATCAGGAGACCCAAGGCAGAAGGAAGAGGCAGTCCCCCCAGCACGGGAAGATCAACTTGGTGAGTAGTGGACGTTCCCCCTGCATCGACACGTTGTGTAAAAGCCTCTGTCGTGCTCCCAACAGTAAACACGGAACGTGGTGAGAAATGTTTTTAGGAACGGTGTCACAGTTTCTGGGGAACGATGTTGTGTCCATATTTTTGTATCTCTTGTCTGGCATCTCAATCAAATTGATTTCACAGGTATGATTCCTAATTAAACAATCAAGTATGATTTTAGTAACTAAAATAGTCAACTATTGATACACATTTTTGTACTTGTAAAGTTTGCTATGTTTAAATTGTGGAAAGCGTGTAATATTTATGTTTGGAACGATCCACATTTTTGTAAAATGGGCGTTCAGTGTAGTTCTTTGGCCTGTGTTGTTCATGTCGTTGAGTTCTATTTGGTAGGACTCTTAAGAGTGTTCAAACTCACAAGGTGAAATTACAATTTCAAATATTATGTTGAGGGTTGGGGTCGATAAAATAGGCATCCACTTTCCTGGAAATCTGAAGCGAAGGTTGTATGGGTAGACAGTTGTCCCCCATAGCAATACTGCTTTTCCAAAACTGGTTTAGAGCCACCAGCAGTGTTGAGCACCATCCACATCCATTGTAAGGGTGATAACGTTGACCTCAATATGAGTTCTCAATATGTTCTGATATGTGTGGATGAAGGGGTAAAAATAAAATATCACCATTTAAAACAACCATACGAGAGCAGCTTTTCTTAACACCTTATGAAGCTGGTAATAACCTCCAGTGAAACATCGTATGTAAAATTGTCAAATTTGCTGGTTGTGCTGAAAAGCCAAAATAATTGGCACATTTGTCCACGTGACAACTTGATTTGATTGGCTCTGTTGGCTCGTGGAGGGTTATAGTTACAAAGTTGACACGATACCTACATGATCTAACCCAAAACGATCTAATTATAAATCGTAAAACATATCCATATTGTGCGTTTTATGTATGTCATGGTGTTTTTCAGATGTTCCACAAACGTCATCTGGCCAGTCTGTAAGCTCGCAGCGCTCATTGCAGCAGCAGCCTGTGCATCCTGGGGGATCTCAGAGACGTAGTCCCTCACCCGGGGACTCTGGCCGTGGGGAAGGAACCCCTCCCCAGAAGATGCAGCGCACGCCTTGCCTATACGCAGAGAGGTGCTACAGGTGGGTCTCGTTGGAATTTAAGAAATGTATTACACATCTAGGAACACTGCCATAGCGTCATGGTTAGCACACTGGACTTCAGAGGTCTCCAATCCAGAGGTCTCCAGTTTGGTCCCGTGGTGTGGCAGTTGTAACAATGGTGCAGCTTTATTGCATACCCCCACCTCTGTTCACCCAGCAGTATAAACGGGTGCATGCACTGGTAGGTCACACTTGATGAGGTATCAAGAAACAATACAAATGAGAAAATAAGACTGCACAGAAATGTTCCCTTGAAACGAATTGTGGTGCCGAATTGTGCCATTTATCGAATTGCCGACGAGTGAATTGATACACGTCCGGTGTTCACTCTGACAAAGAACTTACAGTTTGAGATGTAAGGCCGTGTGAAATGTGAGGAAGGGGAAGTGGTCTCAAAAGTGAAGTTAGCGACAAGTTTATTCAAAACCCTTGCAAGTTGTCATAGCCAAGAATGCCGTCATGTCTTTTGAATAAATAGCTTTGTTAGTAAGCCTCCAGTTTTAGATATTAGGAGGCACAGGAAGATTGTCTGTGAGCAATGTCAAGATATTGACATTGGGCGTCATGGTGGCTAGGAGATGTTAACTACCTCGCCTGGTATGCAGGAGGTCGTGGGTTCGATCCCGACCCTGACGCCTGCTGCTGTAGATTTGGAGTTTGCATGTTCTCGCCGTGGTCGTGTGGATTTATCTCCGGGTCCTCCAGTTCTTCCCTCCACATTTAGAAACGTGCGTTTAGAGTATTTAGCTGCTCGAGATTTCCACGTGATAAGCCACTTCGTTGAGCTATCATTTGTGACCAGGTCGCTTCTGAAAAGAGCTACGTAGCTCAGCGGGCATTTCGTGGTAAAATAATTTTTTTTTAGATTATATGCCAAATATAGGATTTGAATGTTAGTTTTCTACATTGTTGACCGTCTTAGTTTAATTCCGCGCGGTGCCCAGATAATCCCCAACACTGACATTGTTTTGCTGCTGACAGGAAGAACCCATTGCATTTCCAAGAATGCAGCCATCCCGGGGATCTTGATTACGTGGTGGATGATGAAGTGGCAGAAACTGACAAGCCCGACTGTCCATATGGCACTTCCTGCTACAGGTGACTCATGGACACACGATCACAAGCATTCATGTCGGTGACTTCGGCATAATGAACCCAAGATGACTCGAAGTGTCTTTGTGAGTGTTTCCTTGAGATGGCAAAATTTAATTTTCGTATAATAATATAAGTAGTTAGTGTTATATCAATTTACAATTACTGTTGCATTTTACGGGGCCTGATTCTACAGAGCAGTTATTGCATTTGAAGAGTTTAGCTGTCGAGAGTTGGAAGCCTGTCGAAATTAAATGATAATCAATTACTTTGAGGGAGATTTAAACTGAATGTAGTGTTTTTGTTGAGCCGTGGCCGTTGTGGTGTGAACGCCATTCTAAATCCGTTTAGCGCCGCTTTGTATTTCTAATATTTGAGCATGGCTTCGATCAGTTTGCCTGGTTGTGATGGAGGAGACTAACATGAATATTTTTCCATTGTAGACAGAACCCGCAACACAGGATGGCATTCAACCACACGAATCCCCCAGGTACCCCTTGCTATTCTTATAGAATCATGGCTGACATAATTTTTTTCTGTGCTCTAATTGATTGACCTCAATGCATTATTGTAATGGCCCAGGTGTTCTATAAACAGCTCTTGTCAATAATTATTATTTGGTTCTTTCGGTTAAGTCACGTCTAAAGATAAAATAATAAATTAAATTAAATAATAGAATACGACGTTTCGATTGCAACACAAGCAATCATCATCAGGTATAATGAAATAGCGACATAAAATCTAACCAGAAAACTTGTCAATAAACCTAACCACACGGGCACCAAATATTAACCACCCGGGTATTCCAGAGTCTTGGCCAACCACATGTGGTGGTAGTGTTGCATGTGCTGGTGCGTCGTGTTGAACATCGTCTTTGTGGGGAGTGATTGTGCGGCGGTTAGTGCACTGCGCAATGAACCTGGCAGCCCGAGTTCGATTCCTGCTCATGGCCACCAACACCAGTGACGATTATCTGGACCGGTCCTGGGTCTCCCCTCGGTCGACTCGCCCTCAAATGAGTACCTGGTGCGGTGTGTAAACATCGCCACTGGGGAGACGAAGGCGGCTAGGCGTGGTGTTGGCCACCCACCCTCCTCGTGCTCTGTGCTGGCCTTCATAGGTGCTCGCTAACAACACTTGCCCCAACAGTCTGCTAAGGCTATACGGCGGGGGGGATCTTTGTCTTTGTTTAACATAGGATTCATCATGAAGGTGATTGAAGCTTCCAATTGTGGCAGCTTGTAAAGTCCATGTACAAATGTGTGACCACCTTAGCCCATTGGTGCAAAATTTTTGCAATACCTTATTTTAGGGGTCCCCACTTCACCGATATATTCTGTAAAATTTGATGACTCTACGGTTGCCATTGTCTGTAAATAAGCATTGCCAAACTATCATCTTGTCATCGTACATTGTATTCTAAAACGCTGTCCCACGTGCAGTTGCAGGGACCGGGCGATCACAAAGGAGAACTACCAAGAGAGGTAAATGTTGTAGAGTTGTTTGTGGGCACAGTTCAACGCAGTTTATGAATATAGTTAAATGCTATCCACGCAAATACAGCTCTCAAATACTGTATAACCATAGCAGGTAACATTTATGACGTTGATTAGTATTGGGTGAAGTACGTGTAATTTTGGCGCAAGTTTTTTTATGGGGTGTGACGTCACTTAGCATCTTGTCCTTGCAAACCTCAAGCAGCATTATCCTTCATCCAGAAGTGTAATAAAAAGCGCCGGATTTATTATAAAGAATTATGATTTAATCTGTCAACCACCGCTGGATTCCATCGCTGGGATCACGTGTACCACGGCCCACCACGAGAGCCAGCGTGAGTTCCCTCATGGACTGCGTGGACCTCGTTCATCAGGGTGACGTCTGAGCCATCACCCGAGACTTGAATCAGAACTCATGCCCATGGTGTGGTGCGCGCTGTTGCGTTGTAGTCGGCTCTCCCTCGCTGTTGATGCCCACTGGCCTATGGGAGCCTCGTCTGCCTTTGGCACAGTTAAGATGGCCCTGTTGTCAAAGCCATTGGCTATTGAAAACCCATCTGCCTCGAGTAGTTGTACTGCACTAGGAGGTATGTTCCCCTATACTTACTGCTGCCCATTAGTCCTTTGGTTTCAAATGACTTCTGCTCATGATGTAGTCCAGTACCCGGACTAAGATGGGTGGGTTGAGTTTAGGGAGTCCAACCGGCATAGTTGCCTGTCGGACCGCTTGCTAAACATCCCCACGTGTGACTTGCAGCGAACGATGAAGACAACGGCGATGACGGCGAAGACTCCGACCTGGAAGACAGCTTCATTGACGATGACGATTATTCAGAGGGTGAGGAGGGCTCGGAGTGGGATCCAGAGCTCTCGGACGGAGAGGAGGACATTAAAACGCTCAAAAAGGAGGCCAAGCAATTCATTCGCAAGAAAAAAGCGTAGCGACTTTTTTTTATTTTATATGAATTGTGTTTCCTCAGATACACAAAGTGGTATAGATTGTTTGTATTGTTAATTAAAATGTTTTAAATATCTTTTAATAAATTTGCTAATTTGATTGGAAGTGCTTTACAATAATTACACATTCAAGCGATTAACAGAATTTAGCGGTGTGTATTTTTAAAGCCACACTTGTATGCTTTTTCTATGGAACATTTGTATGCTTATGTTGCTGAATGTGCCAGAAAGTTTTCACTGTCGGTGCTAATCGGACTCTAAACCATGACTTGGGGGTGTGTTAATGACAGCAGAGTTATATTCATATTCATCTTCTTGGTTCTTTCGGTAAAGTCACGTAGAAGGGAAGTAATAAAATAATAAAAATAAAACATAATAAAACAATTCTCACGACGTTTCGGCCACAACGCAAGCAGCCGTCCTCAGGCGAAGAATGAGAACATTATCAAGCTAGGAGCTTATATAGGTGTTGCGAGGAGGAGCGCCTTAACAAAAGAATGTGCATATGAAGAGGAATTTAGCATACCAATGGACAATGCGTAGGAGGTGGGCGGAGGGGTTTCAAAGTCCCATTATGCCCATGCATTATGCAGGATCAACAGCACCACGGGGGGGCGCAAGGAACAGCGTTAATAAAGGAAAGGAATGTTAGTGATATGTAGCTGCATTTACCAAACAACCACGTAGAAAACCAAAGTAAAAACTACATAAAAAACTAAAATATAAACTGAAACTTACTATACTCTACAATAAGCTGAGTTACTAACAACAAATAATAAATTACAATTCTACGTCGTAAGAAGTATATAATATACTTCCATCTAAACTTTATTCTCTTAGCATATACAGTACTATATACTGCCATAGATAAACCCAACATTAAATTATATACTGTATTGCTGTAAACCACCTTATACTTTATACATTTTAATATAACACTATGTATTATTCAACTCACCCTAATGTGTATCGAAATGGTTTATTACGTCCTTCCAATGATTGCTAAGCCTGAATCCATCTTCTCGGTTAAAATTGTCTCTGTGTTTGTATATGTGAATCGCCTCATGAACGAATCTCTCATGATAGCCAGATGGCTTGCAGAGAACCTCCGTCTTGGAGAAGTCAATGTCATGTGAGCCCACTGAGTTGTAACAGTGGTCTGCCACGGCTGAGGTGTTTGTCCTACCGTGTTTTAGATCAGCTTTATGTTCACGAATGCGGTCTGAGACGTGTCGTTTGGTTTCCCCAATGTAACTGCTACCACACATTGGGGAAACCAAACGACACGTCTCAGACCGCATTCGTGAACATAAAGCTGATCTAAAACACGGTAGGACAAACACCTCAGCCGTGGCAGACCACTGTTACAACTCAGTGGGCTCACATGACATTGACTTCTCCAAGACGGAGGTTCTCTGCAAGCCATCTGGCTATCATGAGAGATTCGTTCATGAGGCGATTCACATATACAAACACAGAGACAATTTTAACCGAGAAGATGGATTCAGGCTTAGCAATCATTGGAAGGACGTAATAAACCATTTCGATACACATTAGGGTGAGTTGAATAATACATAGTGTTATATTAAAATGTATAAAGTATAGGGTGGTTTACAGCAATACAGTATATAATTTAATGTTGGGTTTATCTATGGCAGTATATAGTACTGTATATGCTAAGAGAATAAAGTTTAGATGGAAGTATATTATATACTTCTTACGACGTAGAATTGTAATTTATTATTTGTTGTTAGTAACTCAGCTTATTGTAGAGTATAGTAAGTTTCAGTTTATATTTTAGTTTTTTATGTAGTTTTTACTTTGGTTTTCTACGTGGTTGTTTGGTAAATGCAGCTACATATCACTAACATTCCTTTCCTTTATTAACGCTGTTCCTTGCGCCCCCCCGTGGTGCTGTTGATCCTGCATAATGCATGGGCATAATGGGACTTTGAAACCCCTCCGCCCACCTCCTACGCATTGGCCATTGGTATGCTAAATTCCTCTTCATATGCACATTCTTTTGTTAAGGCGCTCCTCCTCGCAACACCTATATAAGCTCCTAGCTTGATAATGTTCTCATTCTTCGCCTGAGGACGGGCTGCTTGCGTTGTGGCCGAAACGTCGTGAGAATTGTTTTATTATGTTTTATTTTTATTATTTTATTACTTCCCTTCTACGTGACTTTACCGAAAGAACCAAGAAGATGAATCCCTGCAGTCACGAAAGCTTTAAATCGAAATATATTCATATTCTTGGTTCTTTCAGTAAAGTCACGTAGAAGGGAAAACCAATAAAATAATAAAAATATAAAACAATAAAATTCTCACGACGTTTCCATTGCAACACAAGCAATCATCAGGTGTGAAAACCACAGCAGTTTAACCTTAGGCCAAGGCTCTGACAAACAAATAAAACATTTAGCCAGTGTTAACCAGTGCTGTGTATGCAAAGCATGCCTCGACCATGTGTGGGCCAGTTCTGATGGTTACTATCATGAGTCCTTGAGACCAGACCAGATATTTCACCTGTCCAGTACCACCTGAAATGGCGTCAATTCAGCGTTTACAATGTATTAATGTGGCCAACAATAATGAAATTGTGGGGTAACCTTTTGGAACGAGTGTGTTATCAAATTCTTCTTTCGTACGGTGTTTGAAAAAAGCAAGGGGCTATACGTTCCACGAGTGGGGTGCGTTCGTTCCACCATGGTGCGTGTGTCAAAAAAGCCATCGGTGATATTTTTCTGATGGTTTGCACCTCAATGCACAGTTTAGTGGAGTCCCTGATCTTCCATTTATGGAGGAAATACCCTCATACAACTTTCCATGTGTTGTTTTTGGTTGGACACGATTGAGACTGGGTCCCTACTTCTCTCATGGCTGATGTAGATGCAGAGGAACGACTACAATTGCACATTCAGTTGGCCCAAGCCAGATAACCGCGTCAGGAGCAGCCATGATGTCTATTTGTGGATCGGAGCATTGTGTCCGTTACATGTTGCACACTACTGGAGAGTTTATTTTTCGATTTGTGCAATCAGGTATCCGCATCTGCCATGGTTTGTGCGGATGTGGTTAAGTGGTCCCAATTCTATTGAGCAGAGAAACCAGGGATGTTCCATCATCGGTTCTTCACTTATCACAAGCTCAAGAATCAAAGTCGATTGATTCATCTATGGATCATTACAGCCCCTACCGCTCACCAACCCGGCACCACCACACGAAACCCTCACCTGTGCAAAACTGCATTTGTATTAGCCATATAAATACATCGCTTACGATTGAAGGTTTGCCCCCTTGAGGTAGTACCAATGTCTGTTCAGGCCCATGAACTACAATCCCCTGGCTATGGCAGGATTACCACGTGGTCTGTATTTTATACCTACTGCACTCTCGTTGTGAGTGTCCAAACGATTATGAGTTTCATATACACATGCACCGCCATTTTAAAAAATCCACTGCTGGATGAACAAGGCCTCCCGGAGACGCCGTCGCTCGCATTGCGCGAAGCGGCGATACGTCTGGAGGAGTGCGTGGAAAATGTGATGAAAAGAACGCAACAGAGTTGCCAAAATGTAAGATGTTTTGTGCACTCGTTGAAAAGGCAACGTGGAGCTTTCAAGGATTCATGTCGTGTGCCCAGACTCGGGAGTGCCAAACGGAAGCCGTTTTGACACGTAGGCTTTTGCGACCAATGTTTTCCATAAGAGGTTTTTGTTGGGTTAGATCGCGTAAATGTGTCGTTAAACCCGCCACCACCCGACACAGCCAATTAGGTTTGTCACGTGAACAAACATGCCAATTCTTGCATCGTACAACACACCAGTGTGTCTTGGGAGAGCGTGTTAACCCATAAATTAACCCCCCCGTCTTGGTCTTCGCATCTGATTGGCTTACAAGTGACATCACATTTATCCCTCTAAGACCGATACAGGGGGATTTCTCCACAACTCTGGCTGTCGCCTGATGATGCTATTTGTAATTACTGGTGAAACGTCATTCTCGAATTGCAAATATGGGTTCACTGTCCAACACACCAGTGTGTTGTACTAGTAAAGAATTTGCACGTTTTGTTTACGTAACAAACCTTACTTATTGGCTGTGTCGGGTTTCATAACACTTGTGTTTATGCAATCAAACCCAAAAACCTCTTCCGCCAGATCCATGGGGGATGTGTCCCCCGTGCCGGCCTAAGTGGCTTGCTTTGCTGTTCTGGTGGCATTTCAACGACAACGTGAAAACATTTTGGGGGTTGACGGCACGCAAAATTGTGTTTTTTTTCTTTCTTTTAATGGAAAATAACATGCATGACGGTGTTACAACATGAAGCAAAATAACACTGGGGTCTCTAGCTGGACAAAGCAAAATGATTACAGGGTGACGACGTGTACCGACATGAATGCATTAATTGGCTGCATTGGCCATATCCTCAAAAAACATTTTGCCTCCTTGTCAATTTGGCCGGGTCCAAGTCACCTCGTGTGTGCTCCCTGCGTTACAAGTGTGCAGTATAACATCTTAATGTGGGTTGGGGACGGTGGAATAAAACGTTCAGTACATTTGTCAAACAACATTGGTTCATGTTTATAATACAGGGATTACTTGTGTTTTTTTTTTAAAGCAGAATTAGTATACAGAAAATCTTACCTAGTAATAATACATTTATATGTAGCAGATGATACGGTAATGCATGGTTAAGGCATTGAGATGGACATTGAGCTGATGAACGCTGTTGTTTTTTTTCTTCATCAGTGAATGACAACATGCTGGTGGACAGTTGTGCCCACCGAAAGACATTAAGTCTCACCTCCATATTTGCAAGGTGCAAAAATGGACATTTGATGGAAGTCGATCGCTGACAACATTCAATGACAACAGGTAGTGGCAGCTGTCGATGCTCTGAGGTTGGACACATTATATGGAGTTAAGCGGTGGCATGGTAATGGAACGATGCTTTAGAACAACAGAAGGGATGCCTCCATGAAACGCCTACCATGAAATGATCATTGGCAGTATTTCTCATAGATGGTCAGCCGCCGTCTATACGATTGCCAACTGCTGATTTAAGACTGAACGGCAGTCCCCACGTAGAGAAAGCCACAACAGCCGTACAAGGATCTTGAGTCGTGTAACAACAATTAGCTTATGTGCACAGCACGGTAGTCGCCTGCTTTCGAAGCGAGGGAACGACTCGGAGGTGCGGGGGAACCACGGACGAGCGGGAAGGCAGCCACGCGATCGTCGGTGCATACAGTTGCCCAAGCTCTGCGGTCCTCTATATATTGAAGGCGTTATTAGCCAATTGCGAGTGTTTACATGCGGAACGGAACCCCATGCTTGCGAGGGGGCAACACTATCGCACACAAGAGGGGAAGATGTCATTAGTAAAAAAAAATATTTTCTGCCTTCTGGTGAGCTGGGGTACGGCACCTCTTCGACACCCACGGGGATGAAGTTTCTCATTTGTGCGGCGGTGAGCCACCAACCCTCGCTGCTGCCTCCGCAGTGCTGGATTACAGGCCACGTGCATCACAGCCACCACCGCGCGGCCAAGTCCACAATGGATTGAAACAATCGGCACGTGAAAAAATAACGAGCATCAACCTGGATTGGGCAGGGCTTCATCTGTCGTTTGTTTAAATTGCGGCCGTGACAGGGCCCAATTGTCAGTCAAATCCCATGCGGGAAGACGTCTCTCACGTGGTCGCGGTGCTTGTGAGTCGAGGTATTGTAGAATGTGATGCAAGCACATGAACATCTGCCGCAAAGTCATCAACATGTCATCCAGTATTTAGTCAAAAGCTTTATTGTTTGAAGCACGTAGCCAACGTTTTGTTAAAGTGTCCTCTCAAATGTGTTGACCGAAAGCATTATGATGAGACCTTTATTCTGTGTATCCTGCACAGCACTTGAGCAAGCTTAAACATGAAAGCAATCACATTTTTGGTGGTTTTGGACTTACAATATCCCGCAACTGCCAACAATTTACACGGCTACATAGGGCAAACATAAGAATAGAATAACTCAAACATCAAGGTCATAACACGAGAACGATGTAATTATTGAGTGGGCTGGCTGCCTACTTACACCCCAAGGGGCAGCAGAGACTTCACAGGGGATCACACACACACACTCTGCCCATACGGATGGGCACGTCAGAAGCGATGTAAAACCCAGGTGCGACGCAACAAAATATGTTTTTGTTTTAAACCAACGCTTTATGTATATCACTCTTGAGAACGAGAAATTACCGTCGCAGCTGAGACTTAACAGAAGATAGCGAGCACATGAATAGGGTTACATTAACTGTATAATGGCTATGTAGAGTATAATAGTAACGACGACGATAATAACAGTGACAGCAGCACAGCGGTGATGCTGTCGCTGTGTGGGGGTCGCAATCGCAGACCGCGCGCAACAAAAGGCGTTGCGCGCAAGTGCTTGGTAATACTGAACTTAATTCTGTACGTCGCCGGCTCTAGCGACGAACATTACCATTCATTGCCGGGTTCCTTTGGGTTAGATAATCGTGTAAGTTAAGATGCCAATTTGCATTTTGTTTTTACTATAACCCTCCACCAACCCGACAAAGCCAATCAAATCAAGTTGTCACGAGGGTAAACTTGATTAGAATTGCTCGGTCTACTCGCACGCTCGCCTTCAAACGCACTGCTCATGGGGGTGAATGGGTTCACTGCTGCAAGGTATACCGAGTCGGCTGGAGGTGCACGTGCGTCGAGGCCGCGTGTGCAGGTAAATGCTTGCTATTGGCACGTGGTGGTTTCTGGGCAGATGAAGCGGCATCGTCGTTGGACGCCAGTAACGTGCCCGGCCAGTGTTCCTGGAAGCCGGTGCCCCCCGTCGCTGCTTTACGCACCGGAATAATGAAAACACTCGGGACAAAGGGGACAGACGTGTACAATGCTGAACGTGAAAAGCGTCGATAACGTCCTGCACGCGGCATGCTCCTGCGACAGACCATCACAATTGTTTCCACCTCCCGAGTGAACGCGCACGAGAGACGAGCCCCCCCCCCCCCCCAGCCCACCCTGCCTTAAAAAGATTCAAAAGTCGTCCGTCGTCGTGGTGGAGCGCTGGCGCCCCTACAAAGCGCTCGAAACGGGGCGCTACGTGGCGGGCGCGAGGACTTGACGAGCGCTGACCACCCCCCCTCCCCCCGGGGGACTTCGGCCGTCCCGTTCGCGCGCTCGCCGGCATTGTTGTGAACGCGCTCGCCCGGCCTGCAGCTCGACGCCACGCGTTTGTCCCTGCAAGAAGCTTTTTGTCTTGCCCGCGCGGGGGTCATGGGCGATGGCGCTCTCGGACGGCGAGACGCCGGCACAGGGGTTAGTTCGCACGCGACATGCGTACACAACTTAATTGGAACATAAAACCGGTCGGGGCATAACCGTCCACACCCCCGCCTCACAGCGAGCTAGTGCGGGAACAAGCAAAGAAATCGACCCCCGTCCTATGCAAGGACAGGAACGTGCGCGTGTCCATTCGCCACTTGGGGGTGCAACGATTCATCAATTCACCATCCCTGTCCCCATTTTCCAACCCCACTCCACCCCTCCAACGTCCCCTACGATGAGTCTATTCGAGAATCTTTTCTTTTTTTACCAATTTAAAGATATAGGAAATATAGATTCTAATAGACGATTCGATGGATGTTATCACTCACCACAAGCTCAAGAATCAAAGTCGATCGATTCATCAATGGACCGTTGCAGCCCCTACCGCTCACCAACCCGGCACCTCCATCCACACGAAACCCTCACCTGTGCAAAACTGCATTTGTTAAAAGCCATCGTGACAACAACCACCCCCCCCTCCCCGCCGTGCACCGAGGCAGGAGGATGTATTGAGGCATTAGGTGGCCGCTGTGGTCACGTATCAGAATGGTGAACCATGGAGTAGGTCCGTACCCCTTGGGGATCAATGGTATCATTGATGCGATGACCTAGAGAATTCTGTCAATCTGACTGCAAGGATCCATACTCTTTGGTTCTTTCGGTAAAGTCACGTAGGTATAAAATAAAACAATTCTGT
Organism: Lampetra fluviatilis; assembly: GCF_964198595.1. Taxonomy (NCBI): domain Eukaryota; kingdom Metazoa; phylum Chordata; class Hyperoartia; order Petromyzontiformes; family Petromyzontidae; genus Lampetra; species Lampetra fluviatilis. The sequence goes on from NC_136299.1 coordinate 1,397,207, forward strand.
CACGCTGCAGAATTCACTCACGTTAACTGTCACGCACGGGTCGAGTGCCAACGTTACAATCCCTCATCCCGACGTTGAGAAATGGTAGTTTTGACTAAAATTCGCGCGCTTTCATTTTCACCTGTCTGACTTTCACGCTGGATTGTGCTCAAGGGGCCAATGAGTTGCTCTCGTACGACGACACCGACGCGAAGTACTACGTCGGGTAATTCAGAACCGTTCTGTACAATTTCATGCAAAAGGTACGTGTTAAATTAAGGACGCCAATGCTTGGGCGTCTCGTGCAGAGGTAACGTGCCACGTCAAATTACTCCTCCTGCCAAGGACGTTGCATGATATCCGCCGTGTGATTGGCAGACGTGGTTACGGCACGGGTCGGGACTGCGCTGTCGTCGTTAGAACGGTCCACGTGGAACGCTCGTTTACCGAGGGGAACAGGCTAAACAAACCCGCAAAGGCCTGCTGCCGTACATTTGATTTCATTTCACGAAAATCAGATGAAAGCAAACCGATGAAGGGCTTTTGATGCGGAAAGCCGCCTTCAGTCTTGCGCGACGCCGTGCGGCTTTGCTGGCTCTAAGGTGCCCCGGCGCTTGGGCCGGTAGTTCTGGTAGGTTTGTGAGCGATAGCCCAGCCTCGGCGAGTCGAGCGGCGAGCTGTTTGAGAAGCCATTGTACGGTGGGAGATCGCCGCGGGCGTCGGTTTCGGGAACCCTGCGGAGACATCATGGCGGCCATCAATGGTTGGTGCAGATGAAGCCCCCTTTTTTAAATCATCAGTAATGATGATATTAAATATTACTACGACGTGCGCTTTGTCCCTCAAATTCGGAATATATTTTTTTTATCTAATTGTAAACTAGCGAAAATAAATTAATAAAGGTGTCCAGTTTGAGAAAGGTTAAATAGGAGTGTGATAGGAGGCATTAATCAGATTATAATGAGAAGAGAGATGTGACATGAATTCCTCAGAGATATGAGGTAGAATGAGGGTGAGAGAGAAATAAATTTAGTCTCGAACAGAGATATATTCCGAAGTGATAGAAGAAAGATGTATGGAGATAAACGCACGTCGGCGAAGTCACAGAAGCTACGCTGAAGTTCACCCACGGAGGCGCCCACTCAATAGGCATTGCGACAGTGTAACGTCTGAATGTTGACCAACGCCCTGGCCGTTATTTACGTGTACAGACAGTCCCCTGGTTGTGGAAGACCCGAATTAGGGAAATCCGACCTTACGGAAATGCTCCCATAAACCGTGTTAAGAAAATTCCACATGCGGAAATGTTTGCGTTAGTTACGTAAGCGAAAGTGGTGCAGCGTGGTGAGGCCGCGGATGAATACCGTAGAGCGAGGCGTAAGGTGGGTTAGCGTTACGCCTCACTCGAGCTTAACTCGGATTAAGGTCAATTGAATTTATCTAGACTTTGGGGGGAAATTGTTAAGTTTCCGACATACGAAAAATTCGGGTTACGGATGCTTCTCGGGAACCTAACCCTGCCGTAACCCGAGGACTGTTTGGATTCATACAACACCCAATGCTGCACGGTGGTCTTCACGTCTCCACTTTCCTCTGAACCGCTCGCACGGCAGGCCGTGCTGCGTATGGCGGCAGTGAAACCCTGAGAACGTTTTCATCTCTACATGTTGCAAACAAAGCAGTCCGTGACTCGTTCCAAACTTCCCCCCCCCCTCCCCCACCGCCGCGTGCCCCCTCGCCCCCCCCACAAAGATCTAACGTGGGTGCCGAGAGGGAACCCCCCCCCCCCACCGAACTCACATGGCCGACTGTCCGGCTCCGTTGTGCAGCGCGACGCCGTGGTTGCTGTGCAGCGAGTCCTGGCTGCCAAACTCATCGCGGCGGCGGAACTCCCGGATCTCCAACTGCGTGGGGGGGGGGGGGGGTGCAAGAGTGGAATTCTGTGACGAATGCTGCACAGCGAAGCACACCCGCCCCCCGCCCCCCCCACCCACGCACGTTGGTGTTCGCAAGCGCAGCAGAGGGGTCCTGCAGCCAGCAGCCCCCCTGCTCTCTCCGTTGAGACGCTCCGCACGACGTAGAGCATTCAGTTCGGTATTACCGAGCACTTGGTGCGTCGCGCGCGGATCTGAAGCTGCGTCCTGCCCGGTGGCTTCGTGCGACCCTCATGCGGCAGCAGCAGCACCGCTCTGCTGCTATTACTGTTATCACTATTATTATCGTCGTTACTATTATACTCCACGTAAACTATTATATAGTTAGTGTAACCATATTCCCGTGCTCTTCTTGTGTTACGTACGCGCCCGCCTTGCAAATACCGGAGTCCGCGCGCACCGCCACCAGCTGATGTAAATACCAACACTTGCACCGCAACCTCAATACATCAGGTGCTCAAGTGCTTGCCCATAGAACAGTCAGGAGGTTAGGCCTATATAACAAAATATTTTTTTTGTAATTACAAACGAGATAACTTTTACGAAACGAAATGAATGAGTCCCAAAGAGAGAAAAAAAGGCAAAGTGATTTCTTGCTCAAATGAGAGCTGAGGCAGTGCTCACCTCCACTTTACAGCTCTGAAGCAGAGGTGGAAATTCCTCAATCCTATGGCGGGGTGAGTCTATCCATATAACAACCTCCGTGGTCTTCCTCACAAAGCAGTACTCATTGTATCGACCCTCGGATGGTGGGATGATGGGATGAGTCAACTCCTCCAAAACCAGGATTTGAACCCATAACCGACCCATTGAGAGCCGCTCGCTCATCCCCTGAACCACCTGGCCCCATTCCTGAACTGGGTGTCCCAGAAACGACCGCAGGTAAACCTTAACAGCACGAACGTGCCGCGCCATTACCGAGGTGGGTCGCTCCAGAAGTGAGAAGCGCTCCTCCCAGGTGGAGGCCAGCTTCTCCAGCGCCTCGTGCCGCTTCAGCAGCTTCTCCACGGCGTCCACGCTGTCGCCCAGCTCCGTGGTGGAGAGGCACGCCTCCTGCATCACCAGCCAGGCCTCCGCCACGTTTGAATCCCTCGCAAACTGGCACACCTCGATCACTGTGGGAACGGGAGGAACGGAAGCACGGTGGCGCACGTGTTATTTAGAGATCAGGAACACTGAAAGCGGGTGGGATCCACGTCCAGACAAGAGGAGGAGGAAGAGATCATTTGTAGTGAGTTCAACTGAGTCGCAGACGTACTCTTGGAGGCAACACATTTATTTAACACCAACACACGGGGTAACTGCCCTTTAACAGAATAACAACCTATGGTGGTGACCACCAGGCTAACTACACTAATTACAAAGTAACTGGTGTAGTTAACCGGGTGGTGATCACCAGGCTAACTCCACTAATTACAACCTAACTAGCTACTACGGACCGGGACCACAGCTCGGGTCCAGGTCCACGTGTTGTAGACTCGGTAGAACGTAGACGAAGGCTTCTTCAGGATGAACAACAACGCCGATCCCTCTGGGCGACCCGGCTTATATTCTCTGGCGTGGCTGGCAGAATCCTCGAGCAGGATCTGGACCCGGACCACGTGACCACCCCTAGCCCCCACTTGGTGCCCCTTTGTAGACTTAACCGGTCACGTGTCCTCTCGGGTCAACCACAGTGCCATGGCGTTTAGTAACCCCGGCACACCCACACCCTATCCTGTAGGGCTGGCACTATCAACCAGCGCTCACCGAGCCCCTCTAGGGCCGGTACTACACCCACATCACTGCGGTGTCCGAGATGCCGTTACATCACACGCCGTGCCTCTCTAGGGCCGGCACAGCACAGTGACATCCCGCGATGTCACTACACATTGATAACGCAAAGGAGATCTGCATCCGCAACAACCTTGGTGGAAACCAGATTGGACGTTCTTTTGATTGTCCTGAAGACCACGGAGGCGGTTGGCGTGGCCCGGCGGGATCGCGTTCGCCGCTTGTTGCTAAAGTTCACAGTTCATATCCGGCAGGCCGCCCTGGTCATTACTGCGGTGTGGTATCTGCTTCACTCGCAGTGAACGTTAGAGAGGAAGGACACCATTTGCCGGAGTCATCGTCCACATTTTCCAAATTCGCAAGAAAGCCCACAAATGAAGTCAATTGGCGTAACACATGCAACAGTCGTCGCTCCCTGGCTGCTATAAATTTCCACGTGAAAAGCCACTTTGCTGAGCTGTCATTTGTGACCAGGTCCCTTCTGAAAAAAAGAGTTAAATAACTCAGTGGGTTTTACCTGGTGAAATAAAAAAAAGTTTAGTTTACTTTGTGCAGCTAACCTCCACCGTTGGGATCTTCACGACAAGCCACACTGCAGCTGTGGCACTGTGCAAACAGTGTTGTACATTGCTGATGACTGCACACTGACTTAGGTCAACGGAGGGCTACGAGAGCTACAGATGGCCACCGGGAGGCTACCGCATGGCTCGGCGATGACGCCATTTCTGAGCTACACAGTAACACCACGATTTACGTCTCCCCCGTTTACGTCGTTTCGCAAATACGTCGCCACTTCATAATTAAGACCGCCACGATTCGATTTGCGTCCCGTCAACCAACACACTTACGTTGCTGACAGCATCGTTCGTCCTTTCTCGTGTCCGTCGCTTCTCAGCCTTCGCCTACACCACCACCTACCCTGTAAATCGCTTTGACGTCGTTTTGATATTCGTTGTCGCACCTTTCATGAACGCACCCCCGACGTAATCTGGGGAATGACTGTGTTCTCAGGTAACAGCAGGTACCTGCATAGAGCCAAGTCCTGACAAAACATCAGCAGCAAGTACATTGCACATACGTCCAGAGCTAACCCAGGTACACGTGGGATACTCACAGATCTGCAGCCAGTCCCAACGATTATCCCACATGTCCAGCATGGTCTGTCGCTTCTCGTTCAGCTGCTCCAGCTTTTCCTTAATCTAAAGCAAAAACAAAGGTTACGTTATTTCTCTATACAGACGGTAAAAGATAATATTCTTGGTTATTTCGGTAAAGTCATGTAGAAGGGAAATAATAAAATAATAATAATAATAAATTCTCACGACGTTTCGATTGTGACACAAGAAATCATCATCAGGTGTGAAAACCACAGCAAGAAAGCTTAAAATCGAAAGGTAAAGAATAAGTCGACGAGGCTGAGCGAAACAGTTGTAACAGTTTCATACTCTGTAAAACTTTAGTACGAAGCAGCGGTTTGCAACTTTCCCGCGTCGACATTATTTTTCCTTCTCACTACCGTGCACCCATAACGCCTCAAGGTTAAAGCACCCAGAAAAATGTTTCAACTCTCTTGGCATTGACTCGTAACATTGATGGGATGGCTGATGCCGTACGGTGTTTTGTGAACAAAAAAAAAAGAAACGTCCTGGGCGCAACGAGTCCCGCGGACCACTTCCACCCGGCCTTGAGGAGCCACTGGTCGAAGGTGATGAGTCGATGAGACGACACTGCCATATACCACTGCTCTCTTCGCGATGCAGCGCTTCATAAGAGCTGCCTAACTTGTTTAGATTGGTGTCCACAGAAGCACACCCGCGGTGGCAAAGCACCCAGCTCACGATCAGAAAGGTCACGAGAACAAATCCCGGCAGAGGAATTGCTCTGCTCATGATTTCTCTTGGGGGTTGATAAATAAAAAAGAGTATCACTATGCGGGAAATCAACAGCGTTACCCTGCCACACGAATGTGAATTTCCACTCATGACTTGTGACTGCCAATAGACACGAGCTACTACCTAACGTTTGCAGAATTGTGACTTTTTTCTCAAGGCACGACGCCTAGTTGGGCTGTCATGGCCTGCGTGCTCAACGCGAGGCCAATCTGGGAAATGTCTCGCAGGCCTCCACCTCTTGTGCGGCGTCGTGATTCCTCGCGATGAGCGATTTTCCAAGGTCAATGCAGGCCGCGAAGTTATCGTCGCGGGCTTCCACCTCCGCCTTGATTCCCTGGTGGTAGTTCATGAGCAGCTCCACCGCAGACACGTCCCTGTCGTCAACACAAGAGCGCCGCTCACGAGGGCCCACGACGACGCTCAGGCCTGCAGAGGGCCCTGCATCAGGAACAACAACTCGGAAGAGACCCTGGGTAGCACCTCCTCGCCTCAGTTCCGAGTTTTCAAAGTCTGGCTTAACGTCACGGATAACAGCCCGAGACTCACTTGTCGCAGTAACTGGGAATGGCCACACACGGTTGGTATCCAAATAATTAAACAGCTGTGCACTTACACGTGAAGAAAGGACACTTATGGTGTTGTAGGATTCACCCTGACCAACTTGAAACACAACCATTACCATATTTTTTCCAGATTACAAGACACATCCCCACCCCCCCCCCCCCCTTGTATTTTAAAGAAAAAGGTTGTGGGTGGTCGTCTTATAATCTGGTAGGGGTGTGTGTGAGACCAGATTCGTATAACTTTATTGACATTAGGCACAATGTTTAACCTTTCAGAGCGTCTTGTAACATGGGGAATACGGTATTAACTCTCACCAATTTTTATATTTGAGAAAAGCTACGCAAGAATGTACATTGTCCTCTATACTTTGATCATAGGAGGAGTGCGACTTCTATATTTGGGGGGGTAGGGGTTCGCTTTGTCCCTCACATTAGGAATCGTGGGCGCATATTATTTATTTGTTTTGAATCTTAATTGTAAACGACTAAAAATAAATTAATCAAGGTGGCCAGTCAAACGCGCAGACTGCCTCCCTGCTACAGTGAGCAGTGGGGGTTGAGCTCATCTTGGTTGCCGGCCCTCAGAGAAGTCATTTAAATTCCACATTTACATGGAAGGGGCCAGACATCCCACAGCGTGAGGAGTGGTGACTTTCCACAAAGTCACACACATTTGTATCAACTCTAGTGAGCTGCCAGGCTGAGCGATCTCCCCACCGAGATTTGACTTCACAACCGTCTGATTTGGAGTGATTCACGACCTGAGGTGGCGCTGTCGATCCACTATTCCCAGTCGGGGGTTGACTCATTCCTCAGGACTGAGAGAAACTTGACTTTAATTTAGTTCTACGGGAAACAAGTCAAAAAGTTATTTCCTGCTCAAATGAGCAATGAAGCTTAGTTGTGCTCACCTCCCGTTTACAACCTTGAGCCAGTGGTGGAAATTCCACGTTCCTACGGCAGGGGCGAGTATGTCCATAGGACAACCACCGTCGGCTTCCCCACAAGGCGGTACTTTGTTTTAATGGCCCCTAAAGAGGGGGATGAGAGGCCGAGTCAAACCCCTAAGCGGGATTTGAAACTAGCAAGCCTTCCCACCACGAGCCACTCGCTCCACCCACCGAGCCACTTGGCCGGCCTCCCTCCGTCACGCAGCAGAATTCACGCAGAGACACTGAAGCCCTCGCACCTGGGGGTGTCCTGGGCCTTGATCTGTCGGATGATCGTCTCCATCCACAGCATGAGGTCGCGCACCAGGCTGAAGAAGTGGAACCTCTCGCTGGCCTGGGCGAGGCTCAACCGGTGGGCCTTGCAGGCCTCCTGTAGGGCGGTCCACGAGGCCACCACCTTCTCCTCCTGCCTGCGGACCTCGGGCGCCTTGTCTCCGATGTCGCCGCTCAACAGCAGAGAGCACTCCTCGCGCAGCTGCTGCACCTGAAATGAGCCAAAGGGCAGAAGCCGCCAATTGTAAATGTTGTTGTGGGTTTACTCTCCAAAGCACCGGTGAGTGCTGAACTAGCAACTAAGTGGAATGATTTATGTTTACGTGACAAACCTTACTAATTAGCTGTATCGGGTGGTGGTGGCGGGTATAACAACGTATTTATATTTACGTGATCTAACCCAACAAAAACCTCAATTATAGAAGCTGCTGTTTTGATGTGAGAGTGCCCAATATCACCTCAACTGAGATGGGCGCACAAGAACACGGAAGGGCAAGCCCACACGCCTGGCTTGGTGAGGGTCACTCGCCAGCAAAGTGGCTCGCGTGCAATCCAGCCCAGTTGATGAGGCTCGTAACAATCCACCCTCGGCCTACGTTACTGCACGAATTGTCACAATTCAGGACACGACTTGAAATGAAGAGTTGAATCTTTTTTTGGTCTGGTGTCGTCTGTCTCGCATCTTGTTGCACCGAGGTGACTCGTGGAAATGGGCCAAGCCGCCGAAGCGTGCACTTTTTTGCCTCCAGGGAAAGGGGACCAAGAATGATCTCCACGTCTCCCTCGTCCTCGCACTGCTCAACTTTGGCATTCCTTCCCATTTCCTCTTGTTCCAAACTCTTGTAATAACCTTGTTGAATTTCAAGAGATGAGTTGTCAACTCTTATCCATTACAATTTTGAAAGCCCCGTTTGTTCCTAGCCACTTCACCAATTTGGTCCATTGGACCTGTGCCAAGCAACTGTTCAGCAAGTAAAAACGCTCCACGAGAGCCTAAAAAGGTCTACAGAATTTGCTTCGGCTGTTTCACCGCAACTCGCACGTCCACTCCTCCAGCACAGCGCTGCCAGACAACGGAACCCCTCGCAGGGAAGCTGGCGAGTGCGATGCTACCCGCACTCCGAGCTACCTGTGCTCCGAGCGCCAGCAGGTCATGCTCCAGCGCCGAGTGCATGCGCTGCAGCGACGCCACGTGGTTGAGGTCTCGGCCCGACTCCTCGGGGATCTGTGCTCGCTTTTCCTGCACGCGGCCCTGCAGCTCCCGCGCGTCGTGCAGCAGCTTGTGAATCCGTGCCGAGCCCGCCAGGCCCCGCTTGCGCGTGGCCATCTTCTCGAGCAGCTTGCGCCACGACGCGTCGAGCGAGGCCTTCCACTGGCACACGGTGGGCGAGTCAGGGTGGCCCTCGCGCAGCAGCTCGTCGGCCGCTTTGCCGAAGGCGTCGACGCGCTCCTGCCCGATGCCCTCCGTGTCTCGGGCCAGCTCCGTGAACTTCTCCTGCAGCATCTGAGTGAGCAGAACACGCACAACTACTTGTTTAAAAAAATACGAAACTACTTTGTATTTTACTAGGTACGGTCCCACTGAGCTACAAAGCTGTTTTTCAGAAGCAACCTGGCCACAAATGATTGCTCAGCGAAGTGGCTTTTCAAGTGGAAACTTCTCTATATGCATGTTTATTCTCAATGTGGAGGGAAAAACACGGAGTAAAATTCACATGACTAAGGGGAGAGAGAACACGCAAACTCCTGCATACCAGGCGAGGTAGTTAACATCTCCTAGCCACCGCACGAGTGCCGCCCGTGCATAAAGTGAACAATCGCTCCATGATGTGGCTGCCACTACATTGGCAGTGGTGCACAAGCACAGTTAGCAACACAAACACAAATCTAAGTAGACAAATCAATTCCGGCTCCACAAACACAGTAGGTGCCAATTTCTGGACTTGTTCTGGTCAAATATGGACAGGTGGCAACTCTACTTTTACTGAAAAACATCGTTGCTGTGGCCTTAAAAGAACAAACATATAATAGGTCACATTTTACGAAACTGGTTCTTGTGCGTAGCCACACTGATGATGTGCAATGAAGAACAGCCATTGCTAGAAATCGATTCTGTACCGAGATTTTGCAGCGGTATTGTGTGGAACTTCAACACCGTAAGACAGTGAAGAGAGCTGGCTGATTGAAAAATGTCTGGATTTGGTCTACAGTAGAAGAGGTGGTAGCCCGATTATGAAACATTTAGGTCACCTTCAGTAAGACGAGGAGTAAGTGTGTGTGTGTGTAGTTCACTGGCTGTAAAACCTCCATGCATTTGACTGTGGGCAACGGTGTAGCTATTATGCTGCATTTGAGAACCCAGTAAGATGATGCAAAAGGAATACGGATCTTTTTTTAAACCCGTATCTCCACGTGTGTCGGTGATGCTAAAGCGGATGACACTGCATGCCGTTCAAGTGTTGCACGTTCGAAAGGAAGATATGCGGGGCTCCAGAACGATGGCAACACGATTATTTATGAATCTCTGTAAAACGAAACGACATGTACATCACACTGAGTAGGGCCTGCCCCAGGCCTCCATTGTCCACGTGGCTGAGATGCTTACAAGGTAACCACCCAAGAGTCCTGCTCAGCTACCTACTGGCCAAAATCGAAATTGACCGTCCATTTACATACACGTGTACATACAAATAGGGGTGGGGGGGGGGAGACCTTATAAACTAACCCAACTTACACCATTGCCACAACGAGAAAAAACATTTATGGCGGCCATTTTAACTCGTGCCACACGAGTGGAACAATTCAACCTTATGGCAGGACCACGGGGTCCCGAATAAACGGAAGTCAAAATCTATTTATTTACTTTTGGCGACTCGGTCCCTCCGCGCACATAAACGCCATGACCCACCTGGCGCGGATCATTCTGTTGTCATAATACAGTGAAACTACTCTCTTATCTTCATTATTATTTGTGACCTTCCAATGTCTGCCGGCAGGATCAATCGATGACAATCCTATTACCTGTTTGATAATACTTCTCTTGTCCGTATGCATCTGTGCAAATAGGTTTTTTTTGCGGTTAAGCCATAGTCCCCACATACCGCTCGTATAAATGCGGATAAGAGGAGCGGCGACCCACTTACTCTGTAGAGTAACATTGGTATAAACGCTTGTTACAATATGAACAGCGCATTGAAAACGCGTACTATTTTATGTACCGTTTACAAAGTGTGTTCACAAATCCAAACTGAGAAACACGATGATTGACAGAGGGGTGTAAATTATTTTTTTGATAGTGCATTTAAATAGAGGTACTTCAGCTAAGTAGTTTTCAGTTTTAAAGGCAAAGTTTAACAAGACAACACTTGCCACCATCCTTCAAACCCATTGGTGAAAAAGAGCAAAGTTTTTGTTTACATATAATATAATGCTTATGCGAGAGCCGGGGGCTTATCGGGCCCCGGGGTCCCGCCATGAGGTTCAATTGTGGAGCTGAAAACGTCCCCCTTCAAGACACGTGGCTGTATAGCGAGGAGCTGTGAGATGGGCAAGCACACTGCCAGCCCTGGACACGGAGGGCACCGCGGTGGCCAGGAGACGTTAACCACCTCGCTGGTATACAGGTGGTCGTGGGTTCGATCCCAAACCTGACGCCTGCATGTTTGGAGTTTGCACGTTCTCCCCGCGGTCGCGTATATTTTTGTCCAGGATTTCTAATTTGTCCCTCCATATTTATAATAAACGTACATTCAGAGTATCTGTCTGCTGTCAATTTCCACACAATGACAAGCCACTTCGTTGAGCTATAATTTGTGATAGCCTGGTCGCTTCTGAAAAGAGCTGTCTATAGCTCAGTGAGCCCGACCTGGTAATAGTCGAGTTAAATAAAATACATTTTGATTTAAAGCTTTGGTGACTGCAGGGATTCATATTCTTGGTTCTTTCGGTAAAGTCACGTAGAAGGGAATAAAATAATAAAAACATAAAACAATAAAATTCTCACGACGTTTCGATTGCAACACAAGCAATCATCTTCAGGTGTGAAAACCACAGCAAGAAAATTTGGTTTTCACACCTGACGATGATTGCTTGTGTTGCAATCGAAACGTCGTGAGAATTCTATTGTTTTATATTTTTATGAAATAAAACTGCGTGAACACAGGGAGCCGCAGAGGCAGCAGCGTGTGCTGCCCGCCGACGTACCGTGACGTGCTCGTAGTCCTGGCCCAGCTCCGGGGAGACGGCGAGGACCTCCTTCTCAGAGATCCACTGCTGCAGGTCCTCCACCTCCCGCTGCAGGTGGAAGAGCCTGCACAGACCCCCCGCCCCGACGTGCCTCTCCTGCACCAGCTCCTGCAGACTGCGGTACAGCCGCTCCACCTGCGACTGCTTGCTTCTGATCTGCTCGCTGGAACGCGCAGAGCAACCGCCGGCCGGCACGTTACCAACTGGCACTGCCACCACATCACCACCCCCGCCACAACGACATTACCACCAATACCGCCACAACACCACCCAATGCCACGAAATCACCACCACTGCCAACACACCACCACCACCACCACACCACCACTAAATCAGATTAGTTAATGTGAGCCACTAATATGCGTCTATAGCTTGCGCATATGTACACGTGTATGATATTACAGTGATACCTCGGTTCACGAACGCTTCGGTTCACGAACAACTCGGTTCAAGAACAGAAAATTTCATAAAATATTCTCCGGTTCACGAACTCCGCTTCGGTTCACGAACAGGAGCCGCGGCCATTTTTATGCTAATTCCAGGCTGTCACATGGTCGTGACTTCCTGTAGGAAGATCGTGGAGAGAAGCAGAGACACAGAAATAAGTACTGTGAGTACTGTGAAGACACTTTCAGTGACTTTTTGATTTTTGGTGTGCTTTTTAGCACATACAGTACTGTACTACTGTACTGTACAATACTGTACTTACTGTATTGTACAGTTCACCCGTTTGAGTGCTTACTGTCTCCCACCCGCCTCCCACCTGCCTTCCTCCATGCCAGAAGTCATCTCAAGCAAGGTTAGTGTTCTCTCTTTATACATTACTATACTGTACAGTACTACAGTAATGTGTATTGTCATTTGTTTCATATTTTTGTGCTTCAAAAACCAAAAAAAAAGGTCAGAACGGATTAACCGGATTTACATTGAACCCTATGGGAAAATGTGCCTCGGTTCATGACCAATTCGGTTCACGACCAGAGTCAGTTCACGAATTAAGTTCGTGAACCGAGGTATCACTGTATATGATAAGTTGGCACAGTAAGGAGCACAGGTGGTGCATCAGCCAGTCATCTCAGTCAGGCAACCCATGGCACCTGGGTCTGTCCCCTGACCTCCTGGCAGCGGGCCTGGCACAAGCGCCGTGGTGACATCACCGCCACTTAGTGGCAAATCACGGCTGTTGTTGTTGTTGATGTGATATGGCCATGCTTTCTGCTTCGGATATTATGGATTTCCAAGAATGGCGCACCTCAATGGACAACAATTTCGATTAAAACATTTCCATACATATAAAACAAATATACAATGTGTGGAGCTTTGAGATGGCGAGCACACTGCCAAACCTAGGCATGTAGCCGTGACTGCGTGAAGAAGAAATGTGTAAAAAAAATCAATCTGACTTCAAACTTTCGTGACTGCAGGAATTCATATTCTATGCTTCTTTCCGGAAAGTCACATGACTTTACCGAAAGAACCAATCATCCTGATTGGTGCAAAATGAGGACCTACGGTATAGCCACGGCTGATATGTTCTGTGCAGAATCTGGGTGACCTGCGCGTGAGCTAAACGGTGAAGCTGATGATGAAATTACAATTCGGGTCGCAATGCGACTTGAGTAGCCGGTAACTCCCTGTGGGTGGGGGGTTTGTCACCGAGAGAATGACGGCACAAGTTTTTGTTTGGGCTTCATTAAAAGGCTGCCACTCGGTGTCCCGACCTCTGCGCCCCCTTTCCCCAGGCCTTCCCTTAGTGTGCTGGTTGTTGTTGTTCTTCTCCCCCCCTCTCCCTGTCTACTCTCCCCATTTGAATCGTCTATCTCCCACCCCCCTGCACGAGGTCTCCACTTGGCTGGGGCAGGGGGGGGGCCCTAATCCTTCCCCTTTCGTGCCTTTCACTTTCATGTGGTTCCACCGATCCGGAATGGCTCTTCGTATCCTGTTGTTGGAATCTTCCGGTGTGGTTTGCCGAGCCCACATGTTGTTGCAAAAAAAGAAAAGGTTGCCATCCAGCGTTACGCACTCCCCTGCCTGTGGCCAACAGAGATGAGGTCAGGGGTCACCGTGGCCAAAGCCACCGACACCAGCTGCACACCTCTCCTTGCCAGCGCTTTCTCCCCTCCACCAAGACCCCACAGCGGCTGATGCAGTCAACACGAGGCAACCTCAAACACCCGCCCTGAAAGTCTCACACCATCTGGCTTTCTACTCACGTGAGAGACCTATAGACTCCCACAATCACCTATACCAGGGGTCGGGAACCTTTTTGACTGGGAGAGCCATAAAAAACAAATATTTCTAAATATATTTCATTGAGAGCCATATAGTATTTTTAACGTATAATAAATTAAATATGTCTTACTTTTAATGCGACTTCTAGTGCTGCATGGTTTTGCTGATGGTCTTGTAGTCTGGTTCATACGTGGTGAGGTTGAGCTTCATGCAGGCGTTAAGGCTTCCATCAGTTAAACGTGAGCGTAGGTTGGTCTTAATGTTCCTCATATGCGAGAATGACTGCTCACATGCATATGTAGAGCAAACATGGTCAATACGGCAATACTCACGCTGCATTGTGTGGTATGTCACAGGAAGCTCGTTCCAAGTTTTAAGAATCAGCTGGTCTTCAGGTTGAAGATTTTTCATTTCTGTCCACTTGTGTTCCCTCGCCAGCTCTGCTCGCTGTCGCGCAAGACTTTCCAACTCTCGATTAAGTGACTTGAACTTACTCATCCACATGTCTGATGCCTTCAGGTCAGCAACTTCCAGCTCAAAGTCTCCGATAGAGACCCCGGGGATGCATGTCAGGTCGACTTTGTCCACTGCACACTCATGTGGATGAGTGATGAACTTGAAAAGACCAGTGCGCGCACGAAATTCTCCAAAACGTGCTTTTAATGACTGCAGGAGATTGGACGTAAAGCCAGCTAGCTGCTGGAGATCCAGATGTTGAGTGGAGTCACTTGCTAAGCATGCATCTCTAAATTGTCGCAGTCTTTCAAAGTGCAGAAGACGACCTATTTCAATGTCCCTGAGAAAGACTTCAAGCTTGCTTTCAAATGCAAACACTGCTTGTTGAAGGGATGAGATTGTATTTCCAATACCTTGCATTTTCACATTGAGCTGGTTCAGATGGCCAGTTATATCCACGAGATAGTGAAACTGCAGGAGCCAGTTAGTGTTGTCTAGTTCAGGATGCTTGATGCCTTTCATTTCAAGAAAAGTCCGGATTTCACTCAGGCAAGCTGCAAAACGGCTGAGCACCTTCCCCCTTGACAACCAACGCACGTTGCTGTGTAAAAGCAGACCGGGATAATGATTCCCAACTTCTTCTAACAGAGCTTTAAACTGGCGATCATTTAAAGCTCGGGCAACAATAAAGTTGACCACTCGAATGACCAGCGACATCACCTCACCAAGCTCCTGGCCACACGTCTGAGCGCAAAGCGCCTCCTGGTACAGGATGCAATGAAAACTTAGGATGGCTCTCTTTTCATGTTCACGGAGAAGCGCTACAAATCCTTTGTTCTTCCCCAACATACAGGGTTGCACCATCAGTACAGACAGAAATAAGTTTATCCATCGGTAGTTTTTTTTCTTTAGCAAACTCCATGAAAGACGTGAATAAATCCTCCCCTCTTGTTGTCCCTTTCATTGGCAAAACAGCCAAGCTTTCCTCACGCAGTGTGTCACCTGCAGCATACCTGGCAATTATACTGAACTGAGATAGATGGCTAACGTCTGTTGACTCATCTAACGCGAGAGAAAAGTATGTCCCGGCGTTTATGTCCTTAATTTGTGTTTCCTCGACTTGATTTGCCATCATGATGCTACGATCGTGAACAGTTCTTGCTGACAGAGGCATGTCTTTTATTCGTTTGATTATCTTGTCTTTATTTGGGAAGTCATCAAACAGTTCATTGGCCACATCAAGCATGAATGTTTTGGCATACTCGCCATCTATGAATGGCTTTCCATTCCTTACTATTGCCAAAGCACCCGCAAAGCTAGCGGAATTCCCGTCACCTTGCTTGGTCCACACACGTAGTTACTGCTGACTCGTCTGCACTCTCCGCTGTAGCTCTTCGCATGCCTTTTTCCTGCTGTCCCCCGCTGGATATTTCGATGCAAATGAAGCATGGTGCGTATCGAAGTTCCGCTTTATATTTGACCGTTTCATCGATGCAATTTTATCATTGCATATTAGACATACCGCAGATCCTGCTCTCTCCACAAATGCAAATTCCTCTGTCCACGCAGCCTGGAATGCACGGTAATCATCGTCTTTTTTTCTTTTCGCCATCTTTTCCGTTACAAGGGTTGAAGCGGATAAACTAGTTGGCTATCTGATCAAATGGATTTCTTCACCTTTACAATGACCCGTGACATGCTCGCGAGCCATTGGTTCCCGTCCCGACCCACGGGTCACGGTTCACGGAACCCGTGACCCGTGAAATTTATCTTCAAAACTAATTTCTGTTTACTTTAAAATGACACAATATTATTAAGCAATATCACAAGTATTTTAAAATCAGTTCCAAACTGATTTTTTTTTTTATATTATTATTATTTTTTTCAACTCAAAATTGTCTGGGAGCCATATGCCGTCACCGGAAGAGCCATATATGACTCGCGAACCATAGGTTCCCGACCGCTGACCTATACACTTACGCAGAGACTCACAGACTAGCACCAGAGACCCACAAACTCACAGAGACCCATAAAACTGCCCTGGCAGCCTCCCACCCTCTGCTCCTAGGTTTCTCCACTCGGTCGCCAAATGTGCGGCGAGCCCCTCTCAGTAGCAGGCCCTCCTCCATCCTGCACACTTCCTATTCAGTGCAACCCTTATTGCGGATACAACAAACGACAAAGCTGCGGACAACACGGACGATGCACGTGTGTACGTTGAACTTCTTTCGCACCGTACGTAGCCGACCGTGCTAATTGCACGTGCGGATGGCTACAGATACAAAGAGGAGGGTGGGTGGAGAGGGGGTGGAAGTTCACGCCGCTGACAAGCGCAGCGAATGGACGGTTTAGTGGACGTGCTGCTGCTCCACCTGTCGGGGTGTGCGGCGTCCACCATGGCCCGCGCGCCGTCCCCAAGCCGGCGCACCGCGTCGCCGTAGTCCAACACGGCGCGCTCCAGCTGGTCGCAGCGCGCAAGCTGCGCCGTCGCGCTTGCCTCGTCCTGCGCACAAACAACAACCCCTGTTGAAGCCACGCTCCACTCACCGCTGTCACCCCTCCACACTGTCTTCGTGGGTCACCGTGTGTAACAATTACAAACTTTTCTAAGCCAAAACTCCTCTGAACTGTTGTAGCTAAAACCGTTTCCGCAGGCGACCAGTGGACCACGGAGCACAGCGTTACACTCATCTAAGTCCCGATGTCTTTTATTTTTTCTTTCTTCCTTCCTCGGCAACTCACTAAAACGTAGCTTAATCTGGATGGTCTCGTAAGTAAATTCGACAATTTAAGGCTTTGTTAAAAAAAAATTAGGAAGCAACAACAAACACTACCATTCAGTAACCCTAGCAACCATGTCTCTCTCTCTATACCCTCTACTGTCTGTCAACATCTCAAAGCGTGCGGTACTAACCTCTAGGCCCTAGTGACGTCACGCGCAAGTTTTCAAAAACCTTCCTCAAAGAGGAAGTCTTGATAACCCTCAGTAAGGTTTGTCCCGCGGAAAACAAAACATTATTATTATAATCATCATCATCACGATCACCGACCACGGTATTTATATCGCCGTAATATTGAGCGGCGCATCACACCGCCGTCGCAACAAGCGAGGCTGACAACAACCCCCACCTTGGCCTTCTCCTGGGTGATCATGTGCAGCTCCTGCTCGTCCATCCAGGCCTCGGCCTGGGCCGCGTCGCAGTAGAACTGGTGAGCCCGCAGCGCCGCCTCCAGCCGTCCCCGCCGCTTGTCCACCTCTTGCCCGAGGCGGGTCCACGTCGCCTTCAACCCCTCCAGGCGGTCGCCGCCGCTGGGCGGCACCACCCCGCGGGCCAGCAGCGCCTTCCCCCGCTGGTACACCTCCTCCATGCGCGGACGGTGGCCCTCCGTCTCCTTCTGCAGGGTCTGTAAGTCACACACGCCGTGTCAGCTTCGTCGCGTCGCTCGCTGGTCACCGTCACGGCGGCGGAAACCTCACGGAGGCCGGGATGCCCTCTCTCAAAGGACATCTGTGGTTTCTGGAACTGGAATAGGATATGTTTACGAGTTATCCAAAAATGCTGGCAGAAATGCTGTTTGTAAATGGCCGTTTGCTTTGCCGGAGGGTGTGTTGCGACCCATTTCTGGAAAGGCAGCAACATACGTTAGAAAATCTACCTCTCGCTTCTTCTGCCACTCATCGGCGTTGGTTGTCAGCTGACCAACTGCTTTGGTGGCGCAGCAATGCGCGCAACAGTGCCCAGCCTGGCACCGTTTGTACAGGACGCGCACTCAGATTTCTAGTCGATGGAGTGGCATGGAGCAGCATCATTATTGGATTAAAAATGCACGGTAAACGAACACAACGTGTAGCGTTGCAAGGTGACATGTATGAATATATGTTGAACTGTATGTATGTATGTATGTGGAACTTATTTCGCACCATACGTAGACAACCATGGTAATGGGAGGTGCGGGAGCTAATTAGTGGTGCCTTTCCAATCGCACGTACATACAACAAAATATAATTGTCCCTCTACACAGCATTAAAATGACACGCGCCTCTTCTCCATTGCTGCCAATGGCATGGTGGCATGACGCCCCTGCAGATCCCACAGAGGTGGAGCAAAGAGCCACCCCCTACCTCGTTCTTCTTGATGAGGAGCTGCGTCGTTTGCAGGTTATTCCCGTGGTCGGAAGACGTCGCGAGTGGCATCCGCTCCTCGACCCAGAGCTGATTCCGGGTGGGGGGAGGGGGGCAAAGAGGGTTAACGATTCACCGGCGCCACGCATGATCCAGGATCAGAATTGTATTCAAGATTCCATGATTATTTAATATTGTGGTCAATGTGAGTGGCCTATACTCACTGCAGGGGTTACGCAAATTCCTTGCCAGCCACAACCAGCAAAGATTCATCACAGATTCTCAAACATGTGATGTTATGCATATGTCATAATCTTAATTACAAATCATTAATCGGTTAACTGATGCAGCACTACATCACACGATGTCAACTGCTGCAGTGATAAACCAACACCGGCCATAGGTGAACTTATTTTAGCAGCATAACTTGTAAAGCTCCCTCATGCATCGCGGCATTCTATTTGTGAAGAACACTGGGAGTCGGTGGCATTAATCACGTGAGTATATAACTCTCAACTGATACGTTTAGGAGTTTTTAACCGACGCTTAGTGACTGATTCTAGGCCTAATAAACTAATGACCAGGGCTGGCCCAAGTCACAGGACTGTGTAAAGAAAGGGCCTCGTGTAGTGAGTGACGTCCACAGTCCACACGCTTCAGGGGTAATGCGGCACTGCTCTCGCGCCGTATGGCACAGGCTCACACAGGCCCCAGAGAGCCTGTACACGAACAAAATGCCCGTTGGTGCAGACACTGGCTCACGCATCCTCGCTCAAGAGCTGTTCACTTCCTTCGCGTGTGTGGCAGAGTGCCCGGGTTCCACCAACGGCTGGGACTGCGAGTTCAAAATCCTGGACGTGGGTCAACACAACACGTCAACGCAACACGTCGTCCCAATGAGGTCGATCAAATTGGTAGCACTCAACAGTTGTCCCCAACTAAGTAAAAAAAGTGAAATCTCCACACCTGGCTCAGGGTCTCAAAATTATCGTGGTGAGCACCCCCCCCCCCATGCTCATTCTACCACTGAAAAACTTTTTAGATTCTTCATAATAAAGGTTTTTGGGTTAGATCGCGTTATTTATAAATGTGTCCTAACCCTCCACCACCCGACGCGGCCAATCAACAAAAAATGTGTCACGTTGACAAAAGACAAAATAGTTCGCTGCTTTAGCCCACCGGGGTGTTGAAGAGTAGATCCACAACATTTACAAATTGAGTACGACGTTTGGTTGGAAATTACATTCAGCATCTTCGGGCAATTTGCCAGAATAATGAAGCCATCCACCTGCTTCCGGTATTAAATAGTGCAGGATGACGTCATCGTTGTTGAACCCCATCAGGTTTCGAGATCAGAGGCAGAGGTTGGGGTGAATTAATTATGTAATAAGATCAGTAATCAGCTACTTAGCATGTGACTCACCTGTAAGGAATTGCAATGTGTCGTGTATCACTTAATAATACGCTGCCAGGCTGCGCTGAGTTTATAGCTATAACAGCGATTGAAATTATATGAATTCTTCTCAATTTCAATTGATTCTCGAACTAGTCTTGGCCAGTAATAATTAGTTCTGCATAACACTTCAACGTTATCAAAATCAATTGAATGTCCTTGTTGGCAAGCATGCTCTGCCACTGCTGACAGCTGTGTTTGGGAGAATGTAATGTTCCTTTGGTGTTCTTTTATTCTTACGCTAATGTTACGTCCCGTCTGTCCAATATAACACTTACCGCATAAGCAATTGATCCAATATACACCTTCTGTTGATAACTTTCGTAAATCATCTTTAGTACAAAACACTATTTTTTTAGATTCTCCCTCCATTCTTTATCCATCACTGTGGGCTTCGCAACATCCCATAACCCACTCGTGACCCCTCACCCTGGTGCGTACGCATCACATGGGGCCCTGCCACAAGCTTGCCTGCTGGGGTTTGTACAATGTCTTCTTCTGCGGGGCCTGCTCGTGAACACCCACGGCCGCACACCGACCCTCGCGTCTCAAGTTGCCGGCGCCGGAACACATTCACGTGGGGGGGGGGGGGGAGCGCAGGAGCTGCAGCGCTCACCATCTCGTCCTCCAGGTCTCTGTTGAACTGAAAGCCCTCCTTGGAGGCGAGCAGCCGCTCCCGCCGCTGCGCCAGCGGCCCGGCCACGTGGTGCACCCGCCGCTCCAGCGCGTGCCGCTGGCCGGCCACCTCGGGGCCGCCCTTGCCCTCGCGTTGCAACGCTTCGGCCTGGCCGGACAGATCCTCCGCCTCCTTGGCACGCACCTCCACCTGCTTCTCCAGCAGCTGGATTCCGACGAGACGCACACGGGGCCGCTGTTAGTCAGACAAGCACGACCCTCTCCAGCTCTGCGCACTCCTGTGGGTTGGATTAAGGGAATCTCCCCGAGCGTTCGCACTTAATTTGCCGTGCAAGTTTGCGGACTCATCAGACGAGCGATTTCTGACTGAGCATCACAAGGCGGTGACGTCACCACAGTGCCTGTGCCAGGCTATGTGCACGTTGAGACCACGTGAAGTGTCGAACGCCCGCTGGCAGGAGGTCACGGGGCGGACCCAGGTGCAATGTGTCGAATGACTGAGACGACTGGCCAATACACCACCTGTGCCCCCTACTGTGCCAACTTGCTGTGTTTTAGCCACTCGGTGCTCCGCTCGTTGTTGTGAGCGTCGCTCCTCTGCCCTCCGTTGTTGTTGGATTGCGGTCACTGCCTCCTTCCAAAATGCATCGTTATGTGCGTGGCAAAACACTTGAGAGGAGAAATGCTCAACTCGCAGCCCAACCCAGAAAACTCCACTCTAACGGTAGGCAGCAGCTGCTGTGTGAAAACGTACGTGTTAATCAAAGCAGGCCAGAATGTATTGGTACTAATTACAAAACGGCGACGATGCCACGCTTGTCAAAAACATTGTTACCAACTTGTCCAGGTTTGGACAAACTCATTTCTTTAGAACCGCTTTGTGTTTAGTTTGTTGTCCTTCTCCGCACCTCCAATTAGCACGGTTGGCTACGTATGGTGCCAAACAAGTTCAACACATGTACAAAACACGATCCAAATGCAGGTGGCAGCTAATTTCATTTGCACCGAGGTCCAGTACGGGGGGTTGTGTTGAGCTTCATAGCAGTGAACTGCACAGTTCTGACAACACACCTCGTGCTCACTTAGAGATGCATCCGGCTTCGTGTCCGCACGGGAACGGCTGGCGGCCCTAGTTGGAAGATGTGCGCACCTGTTGCTTGTTGAGGAGGATGTTGACGCTGGTGAGGTCCTGCCCGTAGTCGTCCGACTGCAGCTGGTTCTCCACGTCCCCCAGCCAGTTATCGAGCGTCGAGCAGCTCTGCGCGAGCAGCTCCGTGCGGTTCGCGTCGAACAGCTCCTCGGCCTTGTGCTGCGTGCAGCTCTCGAGCTGGCGCCATAGCGCCTGCAGCTCTCCCAGCTTCTCCTGCACCAGGGGGGCTGCGCCGGGCTGCTGCTGCACCAGCACGGCGCCGGCCTGCCGCAGCGGGGGTAACATTGACGCGTGAGCAGGCGAGCCGGGCTAGCTTGAGCAGGCTTTCTCGATTTAGGCCGGCTTTGTAATTCGACTTCCGATGTTGTCGCGTCCACCGGCGGTGCCCATCGATGCATGCCGGCGCTCGATATAATTATAGCAGCTGCAGCCTCCGGCATCGTGATATGCACGCCGCTGGGACTAGGCAGAAGCTCCACTGCTCCACAAAGTAACAAGGCCCTTGGTATTTTGTATGTAAAAAGTCAAATCGATTTCCTGCTAAAATTTAACAAAACTATAAAATTAAACAATTTTTATTTTACCAGGTAAGGCCCACTAAGCTATGTCGCCCTTTTTTCAGAAGCGACCTGGTCACAAATGATAGCTCAACCAAGTGACTTATCACGTGGAAATTTATAGCAGCCAAATACTCGAAACGCATGTTTTTAAATGTGGATAGAAAAACCAGAAGATCTGGATAATAATCCACACGACCACGGGGAGAACATGCAAACTCCAAATATACAGCAGGCGTCAGGGTCGGGATTGAACGCACGACCTCCTGCATACTAGGCGAGGTAGTTAACATCTTGTTACCGTGGCGCCACAAATGACCATTGAGGCATTGGGACCACTCTCCTGTTCACAGCCAGTAGCCAATGTTTGGAACTCCACATTCCTATAGCGAGGGCAAGTCTACTATCCATAGGACAACCACTGTTAACTTAGCCACAAAGTGGTAGTAATTTTGTCGACTCCGGAGGGATGATGGGCTGAGGCAACCACAAACAAGGATTTGAAATCGCAACCTCGCAATTGCGAGCCGCTCGCTCTACGGCCGAGCCACCCGGCCACTAGGTCAGTGGCTTAAGTTTAAAGTGTAAATGGAAAGTGGCTTAAACTTTAAAAAGTAATCACGTGCTTTTGAGAACAGGACATATCCTCTAACTCATTTACAATCGTGTAAAGCATTCACAATTTACTCCAACTACACACGTCCCCAGAGATAACTTAAAATGCTCAGACTACATAAGCGCATTCCTGTCAACCCATAAGGTTTACTCGTATTTTTGTACAGGAAAATTGAGTTTTCAGATCCATACGGCGTACAGCCGTTTCAATAGAGGCAAACATTTTTTTTGTCTATTTGTTTGTGTTTCTCCCTTGTGATGGGACTTTGTAGGATGAACATTGAGATGTATAAGGGCACAGGGTGACCAATAAGGTCTGAATTGGTCTGTAATAATAAGGTAGGCACTGATAAGAGGTTCACAGGTATGTTAGCGTCGTTCACGTGTTAATCGTACGCGTACTTTTGGGATCGAGATCACACTCACAGAATGTGCACCTGTCTGTGATGGCAAGGAAAACAAGAGACTTACGTGCAGAGACGACAGAGTGTCGTGGGCAGAGAAAAGACTGAGTGGATGTTACTTCTGCCGTAGGAAAGCAGTCAGGAGGTACAAGAGGAGATTGTGAAGAGCATTAGTACGCGCGTGCTCGAGGACATCTCAAAGGGTTAGGGTAGAGAATTGCAGCAAGCAGCACATCATTGCTATACTAATATAGCAGGGTGAGTTAAGAGGCCTATGTGGGCAAAAAGGCCTTTTTATCCTGGTGCTCGCACGTTGTTCATCTGTTGAGCTGCAGACACCAACAGCAGCAGCAGGGCCTCTATAGAGTGGGGCTCCCATGTGCACCTCAACCTGACCGTGGCTGATGACGCCACTTCTGTCAGCACCAGGGAAAAAAAAAAGGCCTTCTATTTAATGTAGGCCTCTAACTCCACCCTACTACAACTGAATCAGTGACATTCAATTACACCTCGTATCTGAAAGGTGGGCTTTGCACGTGCATGTTTTAACAGAAGCGTTTGTGTTTTTGTTGCACAAATCGACAAAAGAGACTTGGCTTAACCAAGTATCAGCTTTCGCTTGATGAGCGAATAAAAAATCATAATAGGAAAGCTCTTCATATTCTTGGGTCTTTCGGTAAAGTCACGTAGATAGGTTCAAAGAAAATAACAAAAAAAAAACTACGACATTTCGATCGCAACACAAGTGGTCGTCTTCCTGATCGCAATACAAGCGATCGAAACGTCCTAGTTTTGTTATTTTTTGTTATTTTCTTTTAACCTATCTACGTGACTTTACTTTACCGAAAGACCCAATATGAATTCCAGCAGTAACGAAAGCTTTAAGTCAAGTAAAGCTCTTCATTTATGCAGGAAAGCCTCACTGTGTCTCAAGACCCTGCATTTCTATTCGGCATATGGGTGGCAGATCCATTACCGACCGAAAAATATAACCCACCGCATTGCAAAGAGGAATACCACTCAAAGCGCCACACAGATGGATTAGGGGAGTTGCTGCCAAGTGGGAACCCCGGCCGGATCCATCCAAAGCACATATGATGATGCATTACTCATGCCCATAACAAAGACTGGTACAACTCCAAGAGATAATGAACAAAGCACAGGGTCAATTCCCTGCATTCATATACCAGAAGGGGGAGGAGTGGCACAGTGGTTAGTGCACTGCACTACAACTCCGGTGACCTGAGATCGATTCCCGGCCATGGCTTCGAGTGATATCTGAACAACGCCTGGGCCTCCCCTTCATCAACTCGCACTGACTAGCGTAGTGAAGTATGGTCAAATAGTCATTTATCCTCAAGTGAATTGTCAAAATGTTTAATTTGTCTTATTATTGTTATTATATGTCCAAAAACGAGTAATTTAAAGTGTAAAAAGGAATAATGGATGTCGCTGAGCTTATTTGATATCGTTCAAACACACTCAGTCTTCTTCTTCTTCTGTCGTACGGCTGCTGATGTAGAAGCAGAGCAACAACTACCATTTCACATCCAGGTGGTCAAGCCCAGATAAAAACTGCTTCAGGAGCAGCGGAGTGTACCGCTGTGATGTCCCCTTCGTATTTGTAATTAGACTCGAGCACCTACATTGACATAAAGGCACCCAATGTAGATTCGTTTTTTTTATCCTCCAAAAGAGTGATTCATTCCAAGTGACTAAACAAGGACTCATGAAAACACCAGACTGGTGAGACCAATTAAACGAAGTGACGACGCAGGCGTGCGGTGGAGGCAGAGACAGACAGAGCGAGAAGCAGCAGCGAGCGACGCTGCTGCCTCATAAAGGATCACGCACGCGCGTGCGAGCGTCAGAGCGTGCGAGCGTCAGAGCGAAACGAGAGCCAAGTCTCCTTCTTCCTCCGCGAGCCGCGCTAGCCGCCCAGACACTGCCGGCGCGCCCGCACACACACACACACCTCTTTGACGTTGTGCAGCCACTCCTGGTTGGAAGCGAGCTCCGCCATGAAGGCCTGGTGCTTGAGCCACTTGCTGTGCAGGCCTCGCGCCTCGCCGCAGGGTGACGCGTCGCTCGCGGTCACCATCTTCTCGCTGATCCACAGCCTCAGCTGCTCCGCACACGTCACAGTTGCGTCGCGGCGCACGGCGTCAGAGACGCTGGCGTTGCTCGCGCCATTCTCACATCGCGCGGCTATCGCCGAGGCGCCTGCTGCCGGGGCTTTGCCCGACGGGGCCAGTTTGTGAGCGATCTTTACTCGTTTTGCAAACTCGGACCGCGATGCCGGAGCGCCGTGGCCCTGCTCGTTGTCGAACAGCGTCACGGGCCCTGGGACTCGCGCCGCGGTATTTTACGTTCGAATTCACGCGCAGAATCAAGCGGGGCGGCTGCCGGGATTGAACCAACCGTTTGCCTCCACAATCGTTCCGCACCTCCGATCAGCACGGTTGCCTACGCACGGTGCAAAAGAAGTTCAATGTGCATGCGCACATCATGTACGCGTGATCACAGCATCAACGTTTTATCTTCCAAGCATAGCACTGAAGAACACCGCACCCACGACCTGCTTGAAAGGAAACTACACCATGTGAGATGCCACACAATGTGTTTATTCAGGCTCTTTTAACGTATGTATTTACTTCTGATTAAGTTGTGAGCGGCTTGAGCAATTCCTGTGTAGTTTTTTTTTCATGAAACCTACAGAACGATGACCAACGTTACACTCTGCTTGATGCGCGAGTTGGTAATCATCACGGACCACGTGTAGTCACAGTGACACATTGTAACAGCACATACTCCTGGAGCACACACACCATCATCACGGATCACGTGTAGTTAAGGTAACACATAGTGACAGCATGTATTCCTGGAGCACACACACCGTCATCACGGATCACTGTAGTCAGTGTGACACAGTGACAGCACGTACTTCTCTGATTAAGTTGTGGAGCGACTGAAAGGCCACACATGAGCAATCCCTCTGTATTTTGTTTTAATGAAACCTACAGGACTAAGACCAACGTTGAGCGTGAGTTGATTGTGACTCGTCACCTCCTGGCAGTCTTGCAAGAACTTCTGCAGGTCCCTGTTGTCCTTGAGGAGGAACTGAAGTCCCCTGGCAGTATCCTGGTTCTTCGCGTGCCTGCAAGCGACGACAAGGGGGGGGTGAGAGTCACCACTCCGTTTCGCTTCCCCATGCGGCGTGGGCTCTGGGAGAGCGACAGATCGACACAGTTTAACTCAGACCTACGAGCTTCGTGCTCACTGTACCTCTGGTTTCGGTAGCAGAGGCCACCACTTTCCAGCTCAATCTGCCATATGCTATCGATATTTCTGTTATGTGACGGTCAAATTGATATTTACATGACCGTTGGATGTTTTATTTAAAAAATGCCGTTGCTTCGCTTAATCCAAGGTGACCATTTTTGTGTGTGTTGCAATCATCGGTGACCGTCATCGGTGAGCTGGACAATCTCGGTAGCTACCTTTGTCGTGGGTAATTATCGTAGTTGCTGTAATATTTAATATATTTTTTGTTTGTTTTTAAGCGAAAGATTTATGAACAAATGGTCTTGGATTGTATTTTTATTTTTATGCCGTGCCCAAGCTTGCACTTGGAATTTATGTGCGAGTAAAATTTGTACTTGCATGCTGTTATTAATGTTTATTCATATTTTAGTGACTTGCTTAACTTTCTCTATCTTACTCTAACAGGCAGAGTTTGACTTCTATCTGTGGGAGAGAAGGGGGGGGGGGGGGCAGGGCTTCGCTTTGTCCCTCACATTAGGAATCGTGGGTGCATATAATTAATTATTTAAAAAAATCTTTATCGTAAACTACTGAAAATAAAAAAATATTATTTTGCCCAGTTTGGGCAGGGCATTGCCTCCA